>NW_014039993.1:0-4668 GCF_001186125.1 Sphaeroforma arctica JP610
TGTGTGTGTGTGTGTGTGTGTGTGTGTGTGTGTGTGTGTGTAGTATATATATATATATATATATATATATATATAGACGTTGGTATTCTTGCCATTTGTGCTCGGTATGGCTCATCGTTGCTGAGTCCATACAGCTGCAATTGTTTCCTGCTGCATATTGCAATCTGTATTGGAGTCACAAGCGCATTCTCACATTGGAGTTGTGTATTGCCTAGGCATATACTTTGACCTTATGCATAACAGCCAACGCTATAATTGTTTACGCAGATGCTCGAGATGTGCCAGTGACAACAACGCTGCTGACACGACTGACAGGTATCTCTTTTATTCAACTGCACCGTGTGGCTTTCATTCATGGACAGCACAATCCCAAAGAGTCATAGAAATGTTGTTCATAGACATGGAAGAGGTCTGTGTTTGCAGATATCCAAGACCTCTCATAGAGCTCAGTGGTGTTTTGGGAGTAGTACATTGTTCTACTCTTAAGAGCACTTGTCTGCGAGTACTGCTGATAGCTGCCTACGTGTACGCTGTGTGCTTGAACAATTCGCTTCCAGTATGTGTAGCTATTAGAAACCAACTGTGCCTGAAAACTGCACTGTCGATCTACCACCAGGGGTTTAATCCCATAAAACTCTAATCCTGTTCGGCAGGCGTCGCAAAGTCGCCACTCTATGAGACGTTTAGCTCAGTATGAGAGAGCACTACACTTCTAATATACATGTTGGCTGGGTCTATATGTAACTATGTATCCATAGCGAAGGGCGGGTCGATATTCTTCTTAATATGTAGTAGATATGTATGTAGCTATATAGCCATTACAACATAGAGATCGATAATTTCATGATATGTAATAGGTCTATATTATGTATGTAGCTATATAGCCATTACAACATAGAGATCGATATTTTCATAATATGTAATAGGTCTATATTTAGCTATATAACCATAGCAACATATAGGTCGATTTGTTTCAGAATACGTAATAAGTCTGCATGTAGCTATGTATCCATAGCAACATATGGGTCGATAAGTTTTATAATGCGAAATAGGTCTGAATGTAGTTATTTGACCATAGCAACATACAGATCGATAGGTTTCATAATATGTAATAGATCTACATGTAGCTATGCATTCATAGCAACATATAGGTCGTTAGGTTTCATAATATGCAAAGGTCTGAATGTAGTTATTTAACCTTAGCAACATACAGGTCGAAATGTTTCGAATATGCAATAGGACTGTATGTAACTCAGTGGCTGTCATGTATATTCAATTATCTGTCGATTAATTAAAGTTCAAATCAGGGGGCGCACGACGTACCAGACACGCCAGAGCTGACGGGCATCTGGAAACAAGCAGATAAGCAAACGGCTAAGGGGAGTGACATACCATGGTCTACGAAGACTTGGGAGATTATGAGCATCATCCAGACGACACCGCCTGATGAGAAGATTGTGGTGTTCTGCCTATTCACCATGTTCTTCAAGAAGGTCTTGATTCCGATTTTGGAGGACAAAAACATCGGGTTCCAAACGTACATCGGTAGCATGACCGCGGATCGTAAGTGTGTCAAGAGGTTTAGGATCAGAAGGGGATTACGAAATGCCCTCTATCCCAAACAAAGTCCCGCGTTGTGTTATGCCGATTGGCCCATGATGGACAGATGGAAGATGTGTTCATCTTATCTCACATCACTTATGACTTGTGACTTATGGCTTAAGAATTGAGACTTGTGGCTTCTGGCTTATGACTTGTGGCTTCTGACTTGGCTTTTGGTTTATGGCTTATGACATGTGACTTATGGCTTATGACTTATGACTTGTGACTTGTGACTCATGACTCATGGCTTATAGCTTATGGCTTGTGGCTTGTGACTTGTGACTTATGACTTGTGAGGTATGGCTTATGACTTATGGCTTGTCGCTTATGGCTTATGACATGGCTTGTGACTTATGACTTGTGACATATGACGTAGGGCTTATAGCTTACGACTTATGACATATGACTTGTGAGTTATGGCTTATGACTTGTGGCTTGTGACTTGTGGCTTATGGCTTATGACATGGCTTATGACATGGCTTGTGACTTATGACTTGTGACTTATAACTTATGGCGTATAGCTTATGACATATGACTTGTGACTTATGACTTATAGCTTATGACTGGTGGCTTATGGCTCATGGCTCATGGCTTATGACATGTGACTTATGGCTTATGGCTTAAGGCTTATGACATGGCTTGTGACTTATGACTTATGACTTGTGACTTATAGCTTATAGCTTACGGCCTATGACATTTGACTTTTGACTTGTGACTTATGACTATGGCTTATGACTGGAGGCTTATGGCTCATGGCTCATGGCTTTTGACATATGACTTGTGAATTGTGCCTTATGGCTTGTGCCTTATGGCTTATGCATTATGGCTTATGCCTTATGGCTTGTGACTTATGATTTGTGACTGGTGGCTTATGACATGTGACTTATGGCTTATGACTTATGACTTGCGACTTTATGGCTTATCGCTTATCGCTTATGACTAGTGACTTATGGCTTATAACTTATGACTTGTGACTTGTGATTTATGGCTTAAGGCTTATGACTTATGACATATGACTTGTGAGACTTATGACCTATGACTTGTGACTTGTGACATATGACTTATGGATTATGACATGTGACTTATGACATATGGCTTGTGACTTGTGACTTATGGCTTATGACTTATGACTTGTGGCTTTTTGCTTATTGCTTATTGCTTGTGTCTTGTGACTTGTGACTTGTTACTTGCGATTTATAGCTTAAGGCTTATGGCTTATGACATATGATATTTGATATATGACATATGACAAATGACATAAGCAGTATAGGCCGAGTAGAAGCGTTGTGCAAGTGTGTGTCTGGGCTCAGTGTAATATCGATTGACTGTGGTTTTTGAGCTTTTGTGCTCATAGGTTACATAACATGACAATTGAGTGAGTACACACTTCCACACCTCAGACACGATCTACAGAAAGCCACAGAAGTCGTTCCCTTCTTTGCTCATACTAGAAAAGAGTGATGAGAGGTCGATGTGACTACGAAATGACTTCTCCAACAGATTTGTGCCAAATTACCACGAATTTATTTGTACTTTTATGACCAAATTACCACTAATCTATTTGTAGTCTTCTATGTCCGTACAACCACATATATAGTTGTACTTTTATGAAAAATTTACCACTAATCTAGTCGCAGCCTTCTATGTTCAAACTGCCACTAATCTCCTTCACGTGTTGAACCAAACACCACAGAGCGGACTGCCGCATTGAAGGAATTTCGAGACGCTGAAGGCATTAAAGTTATTCTGATGTCCACAACAGCGGCTAATGTAGGCCTAAACCTGCAGTACGCCTGTAAGGCTATCATTGTTGACCCGTGGTGGAACCCAGGTGAGTGCACCCAGGGCAGCAGCGCAGAATGTCCCGTTGTTTTAGGTTTTTCGGACTTTCTTTGGATTTGGTGTGTGTGGCTTGAGTAGGTTCTGGGCCAGGGATGGGTCCCGTGAGTGTCCGAATAACGGCAACTATGCCATGAAGCAATACGTTCAACTGCTGCAGGTCTGCATAGACCTGATTGTACCTATGGACTATGCTGCTTTTAGGGTTTAAACCATGAACCCTAACTGAAACTTGTTGCTGAGATGGGCATACTATTCAACGCCCTCGTGGTCTGTGGTATCTATTGTGCAGCGATGGAAATGCAGGCGGAAAATCGTTTGTGGCGACTCAAACAGGAAAAGACTGTGACCGTGTATCAGCTGCTCATAGCGCAAAGCGTCGAACAAGTGGTCCAAACGACCAAAGATCTGGTATGTGTAGTTGTCAGGAGTTGTATTTGTGTGAGGGTTGGTTGTATTTGTATAGGAGACTGCATGAATTTATCGGATTCGTATATTTCTTTAAAAGCTTGGTATTGTCAGGTTGGATCAACAAGAGTTTCAGGGTTTACGAACTTATTCCGAACTGAAGGCCAGGAAATGAGTAAACGTAGCACAGTGACGAGTTGCCGTTCACTAAATCAGTTTCTATCTAGAAAGTATCAATAGCACATTCAAAGCTATATGTGGTACTACGCCTGTGATATACAAGTATACCTTAAGTTGAGACTAGCATTCCTTTGTACCACCATACACGAAGAAGTGTCTGTACGCATCTTAACGGGCATGTACTCCTTCTCCATACAGAAAATCGGGTACATCGATATGGCCTTTAGTGATAATATTGAGAGTGTTTCGGCGTGTCATTTTGGTGTCAGAGAAGCGGCAGATAGTATTCTAGGCAGCACGCTTGCGCCACGATCACGTGCAGATGACACTGATCGCTCACAATCAAGTGCAGTCCGTCCTGGTCCCGGAATACGATCACAGCCCATTCCGGTATGTCGGAACGCCAAGGATTTAATTCAAGTGCATGCTGGGTGTTAAAGTGCTCAGAATTATATGTTTATATATATATATATATAAGTGTATATATATATGTATGTATGTATGTATGTATGCAGTATGTATGTATATATGTGTATGTGTTTGTATATATATATATATATATATATATATGTGTGTGTGTGTGTGTGTGTGTGTGTGTGTGTGTGTATGTATATATATATAGTAAGTAGTGTGTGTGTG
>NW_014039993.1:4815-19446 GCF_001186125.1 Sphaeroforma arctica JP610
CTTTTTAGTCCCATCGACAGTCCAGTGCACGAATTGATCGGATCTCCCGAGTTTTACACGTTCGTTCCAGTAATTTGCTCATGTTCATCTATATGTCCACTTCTATATGTCCACTCCCCTTGTATTCTATCCGAGTAGCTGATACAGGAAGCGCAGCAGATCAGTCAGGAGCGTTTGCAGAAAATGGGAAAGTTGGCAGCTACCATAACCGATATAGCGCGTTATAGAGTATGTTACACCGAGCGACTCTTCTGTCGCATTTATGTGGACAGTGATTTTTATTAAATTGTCTGGTCTTTTTGGTAAGTGGTGTTCACACATTCGTTGTCATATATTTAGTTCTCATATATTTTTTTCTAAGCCAGTTGTTTTTTCCGCATGAGAGAAAACTGTGTCGACTGTCTCGGGGTGTTGTTTTTCGTCTTGTGCATGTGCGCCCTATTCAGGAGGATGCGGCATGTGTACCCATATTAAGTAATTAGTGATCTAATAGTCATGAAAGACCTAATAAGTCATGAGTGATCTACCACATGTGCACTGTGAACCGTCTTCTACCGTCGCATACGACACCCAAATGCCTCACATTTTGCTGGCGGATTTGCGAACTCAAACATTCATCCAAATGCAAATGAACACGAGTCAGGACTGGCGTATTGTTCGCTGTATTTGCACTCCAGCAACTGTGCCAGTGTCTTTAATGTGTACGATCGGTGCATGTTTTAAACTCACAAACACATTCGGGTGACGTATTGCTTCACAGCAAGTGTACTGGATTGGTATTACTCGCCATATCGTTTCCGCTGGAGAATAAGAGATGTTTTGATTAAGTTGATCTTCACAAACGCAAAAGGCGTGAAGTGAATACTACTGCGCATGTTTTTTCAATTGTGGAAACGGCTGACATCTTATTGGTTTTGGTCCTTCACAAACAGCTAACAAGTCGACAGCTTACAGATAATGTGGGCGTACCAGGTACAGAAGCAACCCCGCACCAACGAACAGCTCAGCTGTCGCAGATGCAGGTATGGATCTACATATGCTAGCCATGGCATGGTATCGTATCGCATATGATCTGCGCGTGTCTTCGGTCGCGTATACTTGCGAGATTTGCTGTTGTCGCTTAGTCTCCTTTGCTTGCGTTCAGCAGAAATGCGCTTTACATCAGAGTTTGTCCTGCCCTGTAGGTATCTATTTATGTTCTATTTATATTGTAAATGTATGTACATGTTCTATTTATATCGTTTATATATATATATATATACATATATGTATATATATATATATATATATGTATGTATGTATTTATATGTATATGTATATACATATATATATGTGTGTGTGTGTGTGTATATATATATAACTCAATTGACTGGTATGTTTGCCAGCGATGTCTTTTTGGGGTTGTGTCCGTGTACGGCTGCGCTTTATATATTCCCTGTTGTGGACGCATTTTGATTAGGGAGCGCGTTTGTTTCACTCGAGTATTCATGCCTCCACAGCAATGTGTCATTAGATGTATATATATACGGTTGCATCTAGCCGTGTACGTATATGTACATATATGCTCGCATCCATGAGCCCGTCTGACTGAGCACCAATCGTGTTGAAGTTTCACACATATGTTGCTCTGTTGTTCCTTGTGCGTGTTGTGACGCGGTGGACACTCCACTCGCCCTGGCGGAAATTATCTTTCGGTTTCCGAAAAGCTGCCCGCTAAAGGCTGTACCATGCACTTTGACATCGTTGTCAGTCAGTTTGGTGTCTCCCTGTGGCATCGTACGTCAGTTGTAGAAGATCATGATCTAAATCCTAAACCCTAAACTTGGCAAAGACGGGCTCGTGCTAGTGTAATTAGTCACAGCCGTAGGCGAATATGCGTATGAGTGCGAACCTATCCGTCACCATTGCACTTCTCTGAGTATGCATCAACAAAGCAAGTCCCTTCGGCAAGAATACAAGCGCTTTTGCGATCGGGTTTCCTACTGACGGCTATGACAGTCATGGTTGATGATGGTAGTGTCTATGCGCTCAATCACAGTTCGTGCTATTAGCGTCCTCTGAAGGCCTGCCTACTATAGATCACTTACTTCGCCCCCGATACCATCGGGTCATGCGGCTGTCATCGTACCCCTCCCGTGCGTTTAACTCAACTGTCGTATTGCTGACTTACTATTGAGCATAGGCTGGTGCAGACACCGCCGATGCATTTACAGCTAAAACAGCTGCCACCCCTGCAAACCCTAAAACCCTTGCAAGCGGTGCCCAGACGACACTAGGCTTCAATCCACAGGTACTGTCAACCTGTCAATCGTTTTGAATTTATGTTTTCATATGCGTTTTGCATGTTTCATGGTGTATATTGTATTCCCAGATTATTTCACATTGCATGCATTCGTGACAATTGATAACAGGCTTCGTTTATCTTCGAAAGGTTTGTGTGTGAGTGTGTGGCCTGCCTGGTTTCAAAAAGGTTTGAAAAGGTAGCTCTTATCTCACAGTACGCTCTCTCATTGACCATCACTGCCACCACAGCAACTTGCCGCCATTGTGCTGGAGGAAAAGGAAAGAAATTTGGCAAAGCTCGCGAAACAGAAAGCAGAGCAGGAAGAGAGTCAGGTGCGTAGCGAGAAAGAGTTGACTGGATGTTTGGTGCTCACATAACTTCATTTTTGTGTATATTCTCGATTGTTAGTACTCCAATGGCCGCATCCCGCCACGACGTCATGTTGTTGTATCTAGATACGCCTAACATCTATCGTTGTGTTGAATCTCAGATTGTCGTGCTGTCGTATCATTTCTGCATTGCCATTGTAGAGATACCTCTCTCCTATGCCTGTTCTGTCCGGGTGTTTAAGCCCAGCTACTGCCCCCACACGCTCACAATGATTACCAATCTGTTGGTAAATTAATAGGCTACTTTAGAGAAGCGATACGAAGAAATTGAGACTAAACGTAACCAACTATCGACGCAAGCCAACCCGACATTGGAGACGAGTGCAGAGCAGGAGAAGGTATGTGTACTGTCACAAATGCGAACGTGCCGATTTCGGCAAGTTTGCGCGTACTAGCTGATTGTTACTAGTTAAAAATGGACCTTGACTTATAGTCTGGCAGACCAAGTGTAGGGATGTACAGCTGTGGTTTTCTTGGAACGTTTGCTTTATGTGTGCTCCTTAGACGGATGGGTGCAGATTCGCACCCAGAGCCAGTCGGAGTGAGTGAACGGTAGGCTTGGGTATTTGTACTGATCATTTGTGGCCGAATCGAGTTCGCGAGCACCAAGTCGGCCTAGTTGTTTACGCAGTTTATTGCGAAATATTTGATTTTTGTCGGACTCTTGCAAACCACTCATGCGAAACGCATACGCTGGTGCTATGACGTTGTGTGGTGGATCCTTTTAGTCTCATAGACAGTCCAATCCAGGCATTGATCGGATCCCTCGAGTTTCACACGCTCGTTCCAGTAATTTGCTCATGTTCATCTATTTGTCCACTTCTATATGTCCACTCCCCTTATTTCCATCCGAGTAGCTGAGACAGGAAGCGCAGCAGATCAATCAGGAGCTTTTGCAGATATGGATAGAGCTGGCGGGCATCGTCGCCAATTTAGAGCGTTACAGAGTACGTCACGTCGAGCGGCTTTTCTGTCGCATCTCGTGGACAGTGTCTGGTCTTTTTGTAAAGCGGTGTTGTCATGTATCTCGATTTCTTATTTCTTTTAGGGTAGTTTTTTATCGAATGAGGGAAAGCTGTGTCGATTGTCTCGTGGTGTTGTTTTTCGTCTTGTGCATGTGCGCCATGTTCAGTAGGACGCGACATGTGTACTCTTAATTAAATTAGCTGATCTAATAAGTAATGAGTGATCTAATAAGTCATAAATGATCTCAAATTTATTTAGTGATCTATAATTAATTAGTGATCTAACAAGTGTGCTGATCTGAAGCGCTTATGCCGCCACCCCAAATTCTTGCACAAATCTTCCGATATGTACACTGCAGATTGCATTTCCTCAATCCGGTGCAGTGGGCGCGATACCGGCGACTGTAGAGTCAACTGCAGCGCTTCTGAATGACGCGTTAACGGTATGACACTTTTCATCACTACTAGACCTCAAGTTTTGTTTGGTGCATGTATAACCCAATGGGTTTCTTAATCACAGATGCCGCTAACAACTCCTAAAACCTGAAACTCTAAACCGTACTAATTAATGAGTGTTCTAATGAGCCATGAGTGACCAAATTAGTCGTGAGTGATCTAAAAATTCTTGAAGTGACCTAAAAAGTAATGAATGATCCAATAAGTCATGACTGGTCTAGTAAATTCCTGAGTGGTCTTATACGTCATATATTATGAGTGATCTGCCACATGTGCACTGTGTTCAGTATTTAGCGGAGTTGGCCACATATACTTGCACGGCGCTTTCTACCGTCGCATACGACACTCAATTGCCTCATGTTTTGCTGGCGAATGTGCGAATTCAAACATTCATCCGCATGCAAATGAACACCAGTCAGGACTGGCGTATTGTTCCCTGTACTTGTACTCCAACAACTGTGCCAGTGCTCCCAATGCCTTGATGTGTACGATTGGCGCATGTTTTTATGTTTTGATTATTTTTATGTTCAGAAACGTCAAAGGCTTAGCATCATCTAAAAAAAGGTACGTATGTACCAAGTTATGTGTATGTGCTTTGAGCCGAAATTGTGAGTGTGAACGGATTGTACCCACGTTTTTTTCCTGGTCACAATCGAAAAGCCGCACTCGCCAGCGCTGAACAGGTATGAAGCTTTTCGTGGCGGATTGATTATGGTTTTACAATACATATCTTGGTGTCAATGTATACGCGCAATATTAGTTTTATCGAGGCCAATTGGTCGTCTACGGTTTCCCGAACAATGTGTTCTGCTGGTGCTTGTTACGAACACGCGAGTTTTTGGATCACACATCGGTGAACATTGAAAGGCTGCTATCTCGCCCGTTTGCATCGCTACAGCTTTCTGTGACAGCGGCTGAAGATACCGCAGACCAATCAAATAGAAATACCAGCACCATACAAAGCACTGGGAATAAAGACGTCGCAGTGGACGATGAGCCTTGTATGAACGATGCGTTGCGAAGAATTGACGTAGACGAAAAGATGGAGGAACTATCAAAAATTAGCCAACGAGAGGTATGAAATCCCCTTGTGCTGTTTCGGATTGTTTCACCTTGCCAATGCCTGTCGTACGCACAACTCTATCGTTTTAATCTGAAAGTACATGGTTATATTGAATAACTTGAGTTAAACTCCCTAGCTTTCAGAACAGAAAATTACATGTAAAAGTATACGGTTTCATTAAATCACTAGAGTTATAAGACACTAACTTTCTGATTAAAAACTCTTCCATTGGCGAAATAGCGATCTGCATCTCAAGAAGCGGAGGAAACAGTGCAGGCCACGGTGAATGGCTATTCACAACAGACACAGATTCCGCTCAACCAAACGCACCTACAAGCACTCACGCCGCAGGTATTTGTAAATTCTTTCATGTTTGTCGCCAATGTATGTAGACGGATTATGATTGTGTATATATCTATTAGATTGTAGTCGATGTATTAGAGAGAGCATCATTGTGTACGTATGTACCAAGTTAAGTGTGTGTGCTTTAAGCCGAAAATGTAAGTGTGAACGGATTGTTCCCACTTTTTTTTTCTGGTCACAATCGAAAAAGCCGCACTCGCCAGCGCTGAGCAGGTATGAAGCTTTTCGCGGCGGATTGATTATGGTTTTACAATACATATCTTGGTGTCAATGTATACGCGCAATATAAGTTTTATCGAGGCCAATTGGTCGTCTACGGTTTCCCGAACAATTTGTTCTGCTGGTGCTTGTTCCAAATACACGAATTTTTGGGTCACACATCGGTGAACATTGAAAGGCTGCTATCTCGCCCGTTTGCTTCACTACAGCTTTCTGTGACAGCGGCTGAAGATACCGCAGACCAATCAAATAGAACTACCAGCACCACACAAAGCACTGGGAATACAGACGTCGCAATGGACGATGAGCCTTGTATGAACGATGCGTTGCGAGGACTTGACATATACGAAAAGATGGAGGAACTATCAAAAATTAGCCAACGAGAGGTATGAAATCCCCTTGTGCTGTTTCTTCGGATCGTTTTACCTTGCCAATGCCTGTCGTACTCTCATTTCTATCGTGAAATCCGTGATATTGCTAACGGCTTGATTCTCGAGACCAAGTCAACTCTCAAAATTATGGAGGGAAACAAAAATAGTTTAGAACACACCCACCAGTCACTACTCAGAAACGTATTGCAATGCCCATATTATCTGCATCGCAGCCGAACGCTCACATCCTAATCTACTCTACTTACGCATGTATAGGCGTCTACGATAGGAGCAGGACATAGTGCCACCACAGTGGTGGCGGATGGCGTCACGAGTCGAGAGATCTCCCCAGTAACGGCCGTTGGCAATAGTACTGAAGTGGTAAGGCTATTGACTCGTCTGGTTGATATGCGTTTGAGAGTCAACACGAGCTGTAGAAGTGAATATATCTTGATATCTTGGAATATTCATAGCTTTATGAAGTCGATGGAAGTTCTCGTTGGTCCATATATTTTTTTGGTCGCTGGGCGCAACTACAAATGATTTGAAATTATTTACAGATTCTAATGATTTCAGCGTTAACTAATAACATATTGAAGACCTATCCCTAAATTGAACTTTTCCCGATTGATTCTGCATACGGTTGGGTAGCCTGGCTCGACTACAGACTGTAGGACTTACATCGATGTAGATGCCATGGAAGACACCATCGGCCCAGCAATGGTAGAATTCTGTGTACAGAGTGGTCAGTGTGTATGATAGGTACTCAACAGTCTCTCGCATGCTTTTTGCAACCGGGTTTGTTCGAGAAACTACGCCCGAGAAGGTTTAAATAGAATGGATCAATAGTTCCTCAGCATTCAGGCCACAATTAAGTTCGGCTTAGCTGCGCAGACCCCATAGCTTAGTTGGTAGCATCATAGCATGGTAAAGTCCAATACAAGCCGGCCTAGATCCTTCTTCTGCGTTCATTTGTCAGGAAAGGGCAGTTTCGTTCCGAATCGTGGAGTAGTCTGTTAAATCTGCTTTTTAATCTTGTACATCTACAGCTCCGCAGAAACATACCCGATGAAGGCGTCATAGATGTAGATCGCCTCTACGAGGACTCTGTTGAAGCTTCGTTCAATAGTATGCAGATTTAGAAATTTTTGGCGGTTTGCCATATGGCACAGAGGTACAAAGCGATAGCGCCGAACGAGAAGCACCAAAATCAGCTTGGCTAATAGTGAATGAGGTTTAAACTTTGTGTTCATAGTTGGCCTCGCTGCCTGTTTACGATGGCCATATACAGACATTGTTACCCTCTTTCTTTGACCCTTAAGATTACTCAAGAGTCTACGATCCAGCGGGAGTCCACAAATTGAACATCAAATGAAATTAGCTTCCTGAAGCCGTGCAAACTTTGATGTCCATAACAGCATCGGATAACTTTGTGCAAGTTCTTACAATTTCTCGGGGTACTATCACTCCTGACAGAGCCGATAACAAATAGTTTTAGCCGAATTGCGAGCAATCCTGTATTAAATGAATAAAAGTAACATCCGTACAGCTTTCACCTCAGATTATCTCGAGTGCCTTTAACATTCGTTTGGTATTCGATTCTCGGAACATGCCAGCATCGTCAGCACAGTATTGCGAAATGCTACACAGAGATACTCAAATAGAAGCTGGTGATTTCACATGCCTGAACATTTCTGCCGTTCGGTGTGATGCTCGTAGAAATACTGGTATGCTGGTTGTGAAATTTGGTCAGTTATCTCATTTAGCGCTTATGGTGTGATACGGTACTCAGTCGCGTGTGAAGAATCAAGACTTCCATGTGAGGGATCACCAAACCGGCCGTGTGACAAACTTACACAATTTTTTGTATCGAGCGTATACCCAGGGAGATGATTATAAATTAACATAATACACATCAGAAAGCAGTAGATTATCGTCCACGAAAACATATTTCGGCTGCCACTTTACAATATATCTCCAAAAAGATCGACCATCGCCATTTGTCTTGTTTAGAGTGACATAAATATTCTGCAGACTCTATCAACCCTTACGATGGCTAAGTTACAGGTCATAGCTTTTGAAAATGTCAGGAAGGCCATGTTCGTATCCAGTACAGAGGGTATGAAAAACTCTCACCAGATAGACATACAATGTCTGACCTCTATCTACCAAGTTTAGGCATTTACATAGAAGATACGCTTAGATAGGGCCGACGCAAACTTCATAATATGCTTAATTGTGTGCTGTCGTTGACAACTGAAAACACAACCCTGTCACTCTCTGGTGTAGTGATCGCTGTGCATGACTGCAAACACCACTTCGCAATCGGTGCATATGGTCATTTTTCTGGTGAAGCAAAGTCTTCAACAAAGTGGCCTGCGGACGACGTGCAGCTGTGTATTACGAAAGTTACCAAACTTTCAGAGTCATTCCCTTTCATGCCGGTATCAGTCTAGCAACATCATAGTACCTGGACGAACATGAAGGACCATTGTACTTCGGCAGGGGAAGATTAATGAGCGAGCTGGTGCACTCTAGTAGCATCCACGTGCGGACCAGCGCATTCCATGAGATACCGCCAGCGATTAGAAATATAGTTGTATACAGGACTTGCTTCGCGCTGAAATCCCTCATTAGCGTCGCGTAATTATTGACAACGCGGTTGAATTTGGCATCCAAGGTCTATCGGTTTGTAGTATGGGAATTCCTCTCGATGCTCATAGCTTGTGCAACGGTTTTGGACAATTCCTGTAGAACTGCGGCGTTTTCAGAGAAATGAGCATTGGACACATTCAGCTCGGCTGTTAATCAGATAGTGATGGTCAGAGTGGCCGACCTAAACAGGAATAGGATATTGGCTGGGTCCCTGGCGTCGTTGAAGTTGACTAAGTGCTGAGTGTGTACCCATAGGCCATATATACCTCGTGCAGCAAACGGATCTTATACGCTCAAACTACAATCCCCACATAACGAAGACCTGCGGAGCATTCCCTGGCAACAGCCATCCCTGGATACATGGCATCGCCGCCATTTTTTATGCTAGCAACACCATCATGGTAGTGTTAGAGGTAAGCGAAATATACACAAGGTTGGCCAGCACATTCATGACCAACATGGATGCCACCAGGATGACCACATCGGAGACAATATATTTTCCCTTGGCGATATCGAATGCCTTGCCTGTGTAGGGAGCCAAGAAAGAGTTCCTATATATATTGTACCCACTTTACATTTGTTTAAAGAGTGTCAAACAGATTCCGTAGAAGGAAGGAATACACTACGTGTATTTCTGAGTAATAAATAGCGATTTTTGTTGTGGATTCTTTCACACAAGAATGCTTAACTAATGAGCTCACATGTTCTGTGCTCAATGCCTCCTTTGTGTATACTACTTCTTAGTTCCGTAGGCTAGCCGGTGATTCCGTCTACGGTCCTCGGTCAGGCAGCTCTCATCTATCGCCCGCGCCCTGTGACTGCTCAGTGCCTTGGTGTTCTAGCTTACAACCAAGGACATACAGACAACTATCCAAGACCTCCTTGATCTACTCAGATGCAAACCACCTAGCCATGGCAGCAGCTGTGTCCAACGAGCTATAGCCTCAAACTAACACCTGTTCCCTTGCCTGACCTACGCTAACTACGATATGGATATGAACTTTTGTGTGTACGAAACCCACACCCTGATGGTCGGTACAATATATTTCGTTATACAAGTGGTCTTTGTTACTCCGAAAGCTGTGGGTTGAGGTGAGGTTCGGCTGTATTTACCTTCGTATCATTGAAGGGCCTGTGTCTGGGTCTAGCCTGATGCAAAGGAAGAAGTGATGCATGGGGTAGAATTACGTGCTCCAGGTACGCATAATACGATGTCATGTACAAATGAATGTCTGTAAATTATGCAACTTTGGTGTGAAAGTCTTTATCAAGAGTCTCCTCATAAAAAGGTAGTATAAGCGGTGACAGCTTCTAACTCATCCTTTCTCGAGTATTATGGTATATATGCGATAGCAGAAATTCATTTAAATATGCACGACTCCAAGTTTAGCTGCATCCTCTGGTAGTAGATTTAGATATGTTTATTTTGTACAATTTTAAGTTACATATTGAACATCTGGCGGACGATTACTGTATCGAACCTCAGCTACAACAATGAATGACTGCGAGTATACTCTTCACGTGGCATGTTGATGGGTGTATTGCGATGTGCTAATGGTATGAAATCTGGTTTCTATTGTATTTGGCTGAGGTTGATGGCGGCTGGTAAATTAACGCCTTACAATGATTTGATAGTGTGACATGCCATGGCTGGTTTATGAGAGTGCTTGTTGTTCTGGAATGTCCAACACACTATTCGGAAGAGTTCGGGTCGATGGGCCAAAATAGTCTAGAGTCTCTCTCGCACCGATGAAACCGAACTCCGTATGTTCGTACAGAGATATGATTATTATATGATAAAACGGAAGAAATTGTTGCTAAATCGGGGTTGAATCCAATCTGCCATTCAAAGCTGCAGCTCTGATTACTTTATATCCGGCACTATTTCGTCCCATCTTGTCACCGCTCCCTTACTGTGTCACAGAAGTCCTTCAGCTGAGAGATTCCACCTCTGACAAGTACCCGTCGAGGCATCACCTCCGATAGGGATGATATTATTTATTTCAAAAATGATAAGCTATAATGTATGTATGTCACAATGTATGAACATATGGTATGGCTCTCATAGCCGTTGTAGTGGCTCGGGAAAGATCGTTGTGAAGAAGTGGTCAGTAAATTCCCGTTTGAAGCTTGGGCCAAGTGAATCGACGATGGAGGATATGCGCTGAGTCAATTCGGGCCGGTGCTGACAAAACACTGTTACTTTTAAAATGTGCCATGTATTCGCTTGCTGACCTACTAAGTAGCGTACCCACCTATGTAGTACGGATCGGGTCTGCGCCGTGTAGTGCCGTGGAATGGGTTAGTGCAGAGTACGAATACCGAGTAGGACCAGGTTATCTGTCATAATTTGGTCGAGGAGCGAGGATGGGGGTGAGTCAATGCCGCACCAGACCACGGATAAATTCGGTATGTGTTGGCTGGCCTGGATTTGGAAGTAGTACTTCAACAGCGTGATTAGCCGGGATATGGGGAACATCTCTTGATGTGTCAGAGACGGGTGAGGGTGCGGTGGTTCTTCTACATGCTGGATAAAAGATTCCAAGGTGTTCGTGGAGGGTCCAGATTCTGTGGAAGTCGTGGCACTCCTGTAGTTGCTGGAGGAGATCAGGGCCAATGGGTGGCAGTTTCGGGCCTACCAGGACGCGTCGAATCAGTTGTTGGAAGCAGGTAAAGTGGCTGGTGGTGAACTTGTGGCTACCGGGGCAGACAGGGCAGAGACAGCCGTCGGTGCGGTAGTCGAGCAATGTGAACATGTAGGTATTCGTTACAATCATAGCACAGAGCCGGATTGGTGTAGGCTCGAAGCAGCAGTTGAAGCTGTCGTGTCTGGCTGTGTCTCGGTTTGAGGTTGGCGGTTTACATCAGTTGGTAGTAGTATTGGCGCCGGGCCATTGCCGCGATCTCCTTGTTGGACCAGCGGTTTGTTGAGTTCTTCCTGATGTCGTCACAGCGTTGGCGGAGGGCTACATGGTCGGGTGTACGCCCGTCCGTGGTTTTGTGTACAGTTTTCAGGTGAGCATAGATACTGTACGGGAAGCGCAGTGATGGTTTG
This sequence comes from Sphaeroforma arctica JP610, assembly GCF_001186125.1. Taxonomy (NCBI): domain Eukaryota; class Ichthyosporea; order Ichthyophonida; genus Sphaeroforma; species Sphaeroforma arctica. The sequence goes on from NW_014039993.1 coordinate 16,636, forward strand.
CCGTGGGCCCAGGCGAATTGCGTCAGAATGGTGAGTGGATTTGTGCTGGCCATTGAGTCGAGTTGTATTCCCAGACAACCTCTGAGGTAGTCCGCGAATGGTCGCGCGGGGAGCAGGCCACAAAAGTGGAGTAAGCTTGTTTGATGTTTGGGAAACCGAGAGTATTTAGTGTCCGTGATGATGGCTGCTGCTTGGATGAGTGCTGAGTTAAAGCGCTCGAACAGGGGGTCCAACGCATCCTTCCATATAGGCGGAGCCCAGGCAATAATGTTCAGGCCACATGTAGCCGTGGATAGGATGAATGTTTTGAACATCGCCAGTCGGTTGCGGGGGTGTCGCCAGCTGAAGCCATGGAAGCCATAAGCGCGGAAAGAGGCGATACCCAGAGACAATGCTGCAACCAGGGATTCAATATGTCTGGCGAGGTTGATCCCTGGTACTCCATGAGAGAGTGGGAACCCCGGATATTTGTGGGTGCTATCTTCAGGAGGTAACGTGTGTTCCAAGGTGCGTCTGCAAGCGTCGGCGTGATAAGCTCACCATTTATACGGAGGGTTGGCGCCGCGTGTCGCAAGTCGGTAGATCGTACTCGGGGTTTAATGACACCCTGTTCGAGGCCAGATTTACGTCCCCACGCATCAATGTCATCTAAGAAGGGCTGGAGCGGAACCGATTGAGGGGCTTGGGCCGAAATTGTGCTAGCGTGACAGCTAAGGAATCCATGTAAATAACAAAGAGCTGGGGGCCGACGATTGAGCCTTGTAGGATGCCATTCGTTCTATGGAATAGAGGCGAGAGCGTGCCGCAGTATGTCACTCGGGTAGGGACCCTCTCAAATAGCGTGCGGAGGCAGTTGATCCAGTTTTCGGGCATTCCAGCGTGGCGCAGAAGTACCCATAGGCGTGGGAGAGCGACCTTGTTGTATGCCTTGGTAATGTCCAGACAGACGTCGTTCCACTCCTCTTCTGACTGTGCCTCAGATTCCATGGCGGCAAGTGCTTGGGTATGACAGGAGTACCGTGATTTGAAGCCAGCTTGGGTAGCATGGGTAGCAGAGCCAGGGTGGCTCGTAATCAGATTAAGAAAGCACTTTTCAAAGATACGTCTGACTATTTGCGTAAGCGTGATGGGGCGGGAATCGGCGGGGGAGGTGATATCTGCATCGGCTCTCCTTGGGTGCGCTGTCAGGAGGCTGCAGGGAAGGGCTGCAGGGAAGGTACCCGCCATAAGTAGCTCAATGAATGCTTCGGCAAGGAGTCTGATCAGTGGGCTATTGGCGTCGGGGCGTCCTAATGTCCGGCGTTCGGTGGAGCGCTCTACTGCGGCCTTCAGGAGGAGGATGTGGATCCCGTCGGGGCCAGGCCTCTTATTGGGATAGCGTAGTATAGCCTCCATTACATCGTCGGGGCGTATGGTGGAAGTGACATCGGGAGAGGGTACGGTATCCGGTGGAACCACGTACGGGTTTGTAGAGTTGAATAGGTCCTCAAAGTAGCCAGCAAGGGTGGCGCCTGTGTCATCGGTACCAGGTATGCAGGGTTGGCGCAGAGACCGTCGTTGGTACGCAATATCTTTGAACATTTGAGCATTGCTTTAGACGGTCAGACGTGGGCGAAACGAGTGGTTTGGCAGCCGCTGAACCCAGGGACTGTTTAAGTCATAATAGAACCCTCCGAAGATTTGTGGGTTAGTGGCATAGCGCCAGATGCGGTTGAGGATCCGTAGCAGCCCATCCGCTGGTCTGTGCAAAGTGAGATATGACCGTAGGAGATTCTGATGTGCCCGGATTTTGGCTTGGAATAGTCGCGCGCGGGATTTGTTGCGTAGATGATACAGTCGATGGCGATATCGGTTATATCCATGGGAGGGAGGCGTTGGTCCGGAGGCGGCGGCATTGTTGGCATTTGTTGGGGCCGATGGATTTGATTCTTGGGAAGTATCTGGAGATCGAGTTCAAAGGTGTGGTCACCACAGATACCGTAGTCCGTCAGCTTATAAGTCTGGAGGGAGGCGGGGGTGGTAGGCCGATGAAACGCATGTTCTGTACCAGTTGAGCCGCCAGCATAGAGGTGGTCCAAGTACTGTAAGATTCGGTCTCTCAAGGCGATATTAACGGCTTAGAATAAATAAACGCGTAGGTAAATTCTGAGTATCGTGAAAATATCTCAAAGTAAACAAACGTAATAAGACATTTAGTAAAGTTAGGTATGCCTCGTGAAAACAGCAATACTCTGAGGGATTGTGAGGCTGAGACATTGCCTATATTTAATCCTCTCAGTACTGTTTCCGCCGAAGGGATTTTATTTAGTGTTTCGTTGTCGCTCTATTAGAAACCATGGTATGTTTCATTGGGGCGAATCCGAGAGACTCATAAAATCCATCTTTAGAAAAAGAAATTAAAAAAAAATTTACTCTTGATGTCCTTAGTTTTTGTCTTAACCAATAATATGCCATTTATCAAGAATTGCCGACTTAGCCTTCATCAGACTGGCACATCTGGTTGGCTGATCGGAGGATCAACTAGGTAACGTTAATAGTCCCTAGAAACCTATATTCGATTGAGCCATCTCGCTACCGAAGTATTCAGATATAAATAAAGTTGGAAAGTAAATAAAGTTTTATTAATAGCACTAGACCAACTCTTGATGTTTGGTAATTTACTGAGGCCTTTTAATGGCCTCGTCCAAATATTTGATATGTAAAATGGAAAAGGTATTAATTAATAAAACCATTAAAACCCATTTTAGGAAACTGAAGTTCCTCGTGCTATTAAGAGTACATTTAGGAAACTTAAGTTCCTCGTACTATTAA
>NW_014039993.1:40510-45025 GCF_001186125.1 Sphaeroforma arctica JP610
TAACCATATAAATACCAAAACCATTCATTTGCAAGAGGCGCACAGAGTGTATATCGCAGTCAGCCTGCGGTATGAGAGTACGTCACCAAGGCCGGGGAGGCGGCCACGTTACATCAGCGTGATGTGAGATTTGTCGGAAAATTCCACTGTAAAATGACCATTTTCACAAATGTCAGTGACGCTAGTAGTGGTGTGGTGCTACATATAAGAATCATGGCATCGGAATCAATGAGTGAATATGTTGTTGTGGGTCCATCGCGCTAAATAATGCTTGGTATTGTGTATCGCTCTGCGGGCAGTATAGATGCGGGTTTATTAAGGATAGATGTATTTTGGCCGGTGATAGTGCCACAGAGGGCCCCGTGATTTGAGTATGAGAGACAGGCTGTAGCGCCTGGAACACTTGGTACAGGAAAGAGTGGAGTAATCAGCAGGGTATTTGTTACCCTTATGGTCATTGGAGTCACAGCGGCGACAGATACAATCAGGACAGCCAAAGGTGCTGTGACCAGGCTTGACGCAAATGGGTCAGGGCTTGTTGCGACGCGGAGTACCATCGCTCGGAGCGCTGGGGTTTGGGCCTGTGGTGAACTCATCGATTCCCGTAAGTGATGATCGCCAGTGAACTTCATGACTTTTGTATATACGTTTTCGAGGGACGGTTCATCGATATCTCGATCGAAATATCGAAACGAAAGAATTTATCGTCATCGCCGAAGTTATAGAGCAGGGCGCAGATAAGGTATTTGTCCGACAGGAACAACTTCGATGATGTCAAGAAGGGGTTGCCGTATCTCTTCTAAAGCTTGAAGAGTCGTAGCAGGGGAACCGATGGTGATGAAGTTGATGAGAGCCTACATCGCAGTCCAAAAGCGGCCATGACTGCCAGTGTCGGTGGTGACGCAGATGTATTCGAAGTACGCGGGTGGTGCCATGTCTATCACATGGGACTTGTAAACCGAATTGATCAACGATTCATTGATAGATTCAAAACGAGAATTCGGCGGCAATTGCCATCGGCTATCATACCGGGGCTGCCGTCGACTGATAGATCATTGCAATTAGGGTGTATACAATGGAGGACTCCGAAACGCTCGAGTTCCATACGAAGGCTAACAAATCTTAGGTTTGTACGCTTGTATCGGTCTTTTGTGTTTCGAAATAGGATAGTCGCTGATGGCCACGTCAGGCTTTGCGGGTGAGATACCGTATTGTTCGGCAATTGATTCATGTTTCTGGCGCACATTGTGAAGGACGTCGACCTGGTCAAGAGCGACTTGAAGTTCGGTGCGGGGTTTGTTGATCTGATAGTAAAGATAGGATGCACAATGATCGGACTTCAACTCGGTCTGCAACAGGGATTCAGTTTATGGCCGAGGCGGCGTTTGAGAATACCTTTTTCACGCTCGTCGCTGGAGTTTAAATAATGGAGCTGGTCAACTTCATACTCTATATCGACAGACTTCTGTTTGTAGTGTTTGGCGTCGTCGCGGTATTCATCACTGTTTGTTGCCAGGCCAGTTGAGATCGCGAAACTCAAGAGCGCTGTTGAGTAAATCGAAGGCTTGGATATCGTGAAGACGTCAATGGTAGAAGGCATATTGATAGATTGTACTTAAACCCGTAATTGTGGTACCGGGGGATGTGACGCGTGTATGGTAACTGAATGAGAAGGGTGTGCTGAGTACAAAAGATGAAGTTTATATGTAGTGGACTACTTTAGGTTACATAGGCCCATGACCTGATAAACCGTATAAAACTATGAATATAGTGACTTTATTAACCCTTCTATCAAGGGTTATATATTCTATGTATATTATAAAGGCTCACATAAACGTCATTTTTTGGCCAAACTGTAATAAAATTTAGAGATAGGACCGAACTGCTATGGTTAAATGGGTTCGAGACCTCGAGTGAACCCTAGGGTTATTCGCATACGCGGATTCAGATAAGTGCTGAAATACCCGAGACCAGTCTCGAGTATTTAAATGCAGCACAGTATCAGTGGCTCCTCCTGTTTAGTTGCCCATAGGAGTAGCCAACAAACTTACCGACAATCTCAAGGAAGCAGTTTGGAGTAGGTATTTTGCGCCTTACATTGGCAGTAACATTTGGTTGCTTGTGTGTTCAACCATTTTCTTATCTTGTTCATTTCTTATTTTGGTAGTTTAGCTTACTTTTAAGTATTCAATATGCCGGCGGTGACTCGGGTCCCCGTTACAGGTGAGGGTATTGATATTTACGAAGCCAAGAAAGGGCAGCTATTAATACCTGTCCTTATAGGACTCGACAATCGCAAGACGACCAGGCCATGGGCAGAAACTGAGAAATTTTCCAGCGATGCGCTGTGGGACTCGGCTGTGGGACTCGGCTGGGCAGAATCTACCCCCAGAAGCTAGTGCATCTCACACGTATACGTTCATGCGCATTTAACACATTGTTCCCCTCCACACCGATTCATACGTGATACTAACAGGAAGACCAAGAGGGCATTGATACGCAACTGTCGACTGGATACGGCGTTCTGAGCCGACATTTTCACTGAGTTTATTTCGTTGCTACCGCGACAAGCGTTGGTTTCGCCCCTCTTCCATCAAACAAGGTCTTTAAGAGATGAGATGAACTCCTCCTACACTCGAGACGGCAAGCCCACGAGTACTTTCGTGATTGACCACATCTAGGGCTGCAAGTGGATGGAGAATGATGCCGCTCGGCAGGACTCTGAAGTAATTGATTATAAGTCCTTTTTTGCACTCGGTCCAGGAATGTTCACGGCACCGGCTGCTGTCACTCCGATAAAACCACCTCACAATGAGACGCCGGCGGACAAGAAGATTCGTCGAGCCGCAGAGAAACTTTTACGAGCCGAGTCCATGGCAAAGATCGCTGCTGCGAAAAATGCTGGGCGTGCCCAGGGATTGATTCGTGCCCTCGATGCTGTCAACCACACCGAACTGTTTGCAACAGCAGTACTTCCGTGCAATGCCGCAGAAGAGGCTCATGTCGTGAATATGCTGCGCTATGCTGGCGAGGGGCACACGCCTTGTCATGCAGCTGCTCACTTTGGCGACCGATGATGTTTCTGGCAAATTCATCTATTTGTCGTATATACACCCCTCCTTTAGAGAGGCGGTTTTCAATAAACTGAAATTCGCAATTGATGCGATAGAAGATTTTATTAAGGAAGTTGTCAAGGATACATTGTATGCTCCCGTGTGGTCGTTGGCAGCAACCTACGAGCTCAACGGATTAACAGGTGTCCTTGACTGGACACGCCAGATGCGGATCCAGTCTGGTGATTCATTTTCTCTTCAACCTGTACCGTATCCATCTGGGCGAATGCAGCCACCGCACGTGCACATGATCGTCTCTAGAGTCGCATCCGGTGACTTTGTCGACAAGCGGTCAGCAGGGAGTAACCCGCTCTCCAAGCAGCAATATAAGTTGGCTCAACAGGAGAAGAAAAATCGTCAGCGATATCTGGCTGAGAAGCAGGATCACCTAGATAAAGACCCAGCCATAGAGAGCGTGACAGATGTGGAAGATATCGTGAGAATTACCACATGGAAGGCATTCTATGTACGGCACATTTGAGGTTGCATCCTGTGCTGTATGTATATTTATTTTGCGCTCATTGCAGAACTGGTGGATCTCACTTCATGGCTTTCTCGATTTTTTTCTCGTCTGCGTGTACAGCGGCGCAGTCAGCAGCCAATGATATATCTTATCTACTGTAGTTCTATCTATCAATTCAGTACCGTGCTAATGCCCACTTGGAAGCTAGAAGGGACAAGTTCTCACGTTGCCGCTCTTTAGTGGGGTAACTGCTCTGGGCACCTACGTTTAGAACTGTTAAATATGTCGCCTGTGAGTGAAACAAATTCACAATTAACAAATGCCACAGCGTTATTGGTGCGTTTCACAGCAGCTTTGCCACTTTAATATGATTCACATTAAAAAACAATGGATCGGGGTACACTGTATACGAAAAAGCAGTAACACCTTTCAGGCCTTAGCAACAAAATCATTCATGTCCACTTTCTATCTGTCTGCTACACCGCTCAACTGTTTGTAAGAATGTAAGAATGTGAGATTGTGTGCATGTGACAATTATATACATACATACCTACATACCTACATACAGACAGACATACATACATACATACTGACAGACAGACATGCATACATACAGACAGACATGCATACATATATATATATATATATATATATAGATACACACACACACACACACACACACACATATATATATATGTATACATATATATATATACACATATCTATATCTATATCTATATCTATATATATGTATATATATAAGTTATACAAATATATATAAATATATATATAAATATAAGTTATATATATATATACACATATATATATAGAAATGAATATATATATATATATTTATATATATACAGATGCACACACACACAAAAACATATATATATATATATATATATACATGTATATATACTTGTATATGAATATAAT
>NW_014039993.1:48422-55122 GCF_001186125.1 Sphaeroforma arctica JP610
ATGTATATATTTATATATATACATACACACACACATACACACACACACACACACACACACACATACACGCATATATATATATATATATATATATATATATATATATATACATATGCATATATATATATATGTGTGTGTGTGTGTGTGTATATACATGCTTAGTTACATATATATAAATATACATGGTATTGTTTTAATTAGTATTTTTATTTGTTTGCATGTTATACACGTCTTATGGATTTATGCATTGTATTCATGTTAAGTTAAAAACAAGTTGGTTCAATTTTATATGATTACACAGACTAACCGAAAAATTTCTCGTTAGCAGCGTTGTCGACGATATTTTTGATAGATTGATAGGTAGACAAGGCACCAATGAAAGTTGTGACCGCAATTATTGATAGGCAAATAACAATTTCTGTTGGCGTAGCGGTCCTTCGTTGTACACTTGGTTGCATTGATGCCGATGATTGGGACGCGGGATTGTACTTCTGTGCATCGTTCGAGTACTCTTCCAGTGTCATCTGAGGTACGCTCAGAGCTGGGTCTGCGTTTCTCTTTTTGGGCCAGAAGAGTTTGAGGTAGAATAGACAGGGACACGTGAATGTTGACACAGTGATAGTTGTGGCTCCCAACAACGACATGACTGAAGAGAAGAAAGGAATCGCCACTGCTACGAAGTACGAGCATCCGATGATTAAGATTCGCAGTGTCATCATCCACACCAGTGAGTAAGGCTTATCATCTATGCCCCACGCGAGTTCGATTGCGCGATATACCGGGTTCAGAATCACCAGGAATGCGGTCACAAGGTGAACCAATAAGAAAGCGGCCATCATCTTCGTTGCCCAATTGTTAGGCAGCACATCGAGTATGTTGTCGCCGTTTAAAATGTCAGCCCCATACACACCATACGAGACACAGCTAATGGTCAAGTAGATGAACAAAGCAAAGCTGAATGCGTAAACCACGGCCTTGCTAAATGTCGATCGTACACTCATCTGTAGGTAACTTTCAGGGAACACAATGTGCGCTGCAAAAGAGAATACGATAGTTGTTGCAGCTGTTGCTAGTTGCATGGGGTTTTCAGTTTCAAAGAGTATTGTATCAGTTTTCAACCCAATGGTTCCTCCAATGGTGGCCTCTGTGATGTCTTCGATTACAACAACAAGAAAAACCATCACCGACGCCAAAGCACCAGCGAATGAAATGACGGCTACGTGGTTTAGTGTCTTGATACTGGTGAACGGGAATAGCAAACCGACAAAGACAAGTGCCCATAACTTCTTGTCCAATGCATCAGGTCCGAAGATGATACCGAACATGTTCTCGGCCAAAATGATGAAGACAACAGAAGTGCCAAGACATGTCCCGTATATGCCAAACCCTGCGAGCCACTCCCCCGGAGTCTTCAGAGCTGCAAATCCCAACTCAGTGTACGATTTCACAAAACATCCCGGTTCTTCATTAGCTTCTTCTAGACAGACACCAAGTAAGTGACCGGTATACATGGACGTGGTACCTGCCAGGAATACACACGTAATTGCAAAGAGCCATCCGCTCTGGGCGAAAGCAAGAGGCATGGACATCATTCCGACGCCAATTGTTACCGTCACGATATTAATGACGGTTTTGACAAATGAAGCTTGCCCCTCTCCCTTAGCAATATCACTGGAGGCATCTTCGCTTGCAGTATAAATATTCCCAACACTAACAACACTACTCTCTCCCTTTTTATGGTTGGCGACAACTGTGTTAGTGTCCCCCATTGCTATATCCTGTACTCCCACCATATTCGGCAATGTTGATTGTCGTTGTGAACTGAATGGTAAAGGGTTTTATTTGTTATGACGAGCTTTGGATGATCTGACTTGTTTTATACCCTTCTTGTTCATATAGAAGGCTATGAAATAGTTGTTAACCTGACGGAGTGGAGGGAATCGGAAAATAAAAGGGGTGAAGGAGCTGATAAATTGGCGAATACCTGGATCTGCTTGCACAAAAATATATAAAAGAAAGGTACACGATACTAGTGTGTACATGTATGTATTTAACACAACCGTAAAAATACATACTTCAAAGTTCGAGTTCTCAGCTCCGACGACTTCAGTGAGTTCCGAGATCTGTGAGAGTGAGGAGTGGATACTCGAAGAGTCAGAGTCGAATATAGTACTGAGTACATATATACATTGTAACATATATATCGTCATATCGTCTGTACAGTCACTGTACTAGTGAACTTCCGAAGATTCAACATGGGAGTCAATATGCTACTCTCTATAGTTGATAGAGCAGATTACATTTAAAATTGATTTTCTTATTGGTCTTTTATTTAATATTTAAAATAATTGTTACTACATAAGCTAGCACTTTATTTTGGTATCAAGTTGGGAGTTCGAACTTCTCACTCTCAAGTCTCAGAGTCTCAGAATATGTATGAGGAATGGAATAGTGGTATGTACTATAATACTTTCAGAACTACTTCAACTACATCTCCACTTCTCCAAACTCCAGTCGTCCAGTCCTGTGAGGTCACAACTGAGGTTGTGGGATCTGAGCTGACTTCTCCCCTGAGTTCTGAAGTTTGAAGTATTTAGCATAAAAAATAGGCATAAAATAAAAAGGCTCATCGAGTCATTGAGTCAGCACAGCAACATAAGCAAATGGGCAAGTTCGCAACGCTCCATCACTCAGCTAACAGGACAACAGCTAACAAGATTATAAATTAGAAGTGAGACGAGAGCCTAGTTCCGGGAATATTCCCCATACATTTGAATTTTCGACATACATGCAAATGTATACTTTTGCAATCTAGAGATTATTACTTTCAAGGATCCTGGAAGCTTCATCCTGTACATGCCTCTCGAAGTTACCAGAATACAAAGTGTATTCTCTGCTTGCTGTTTTATTCCTGTGGATCCGTGAAAAGCGCTACATGGCACTGAAGCATTCAAAGATGTCAAGCAACCGATATGTACAATTAGTTGCATCAAATAAAGGTACCGAGCTACACAACAATGTAGATGAATTGATGGTCTTTGTGAATTCGTGAGAAAGTTGTAGCATAGTATAGAATCCGTGAATCCGTTGAGGCCCGTTATCTACGGCGAGTATTCAATATGATGGTTTAATACCAGAGTATTGGTGTTGGTGTAACTTGTGATGTTTGCGCTGCCGGATTTGTATAACAGCTTACTGTTAGTGCGAGAATAACACATACCGTCGGTTTTGTTTTTGATTATCATACACAATATCGAGACAAGCCGAATTTGCTAGTACAATGGGCAAAAAATTCCCTCTCATGGCCAAAGCAATTATTTTAGCTTTAACCACTTCATCACCATCCAGAATACGCGCTGAGAATATTAGAAAAGGTTTACAGTACTGATACTGATATTTATCGATCACTGAACTATTGTGAACCATTGATATTGATGATTCATCCCGAGTTGCTTACCACAAAATATTCCATTAATGACACGAAACATCAGAGCAACAATTGAAGCCAGAACTTTACACGATGCCTTTTCTTCATATTTTTGACTACTTTTCAAATATCAACTTTCAAATGAATCGACTCGGGAATCGATAGGAAAGCCTGTCGGTGTATTATATCGCCAGCGTCGACTTCTACACACATCACGATGCGATGTCTACATTTGGTACTCGTCAATAAATGCAAGCCAAGGCCACTTCACTAGACTATTTATAACTTTTGTAACTTTTTTGTACTCTAAATACTGTGATTGGACTTCTAAATACAAAATTGTTTTATCATTTTCGAACAAATACTACTTGTTCGATAAATATTTTTTCTCGTACTCTTCTTTCGACAGTCGCTTACGGTAATGTTCCGTATCGCTCACCACATTTAGCTTGTCGGCAGCCTGCTCGGCCGTTAAGTCTCTTTGGGGCTCTCCCAGCATTTCAAATCCTACCATGAACTTCTTTACCGTGGCAGAACGCAGTAGACAAGGGTAATAGAGAAGATGCATCTGGGCAAAGGAGTAATCCTTGCCATCCGTGGGTGCCTGTGTTGGGTACACGGGTTTCGTTATATTTATATGTTGTCCGAATGTGCCGAAGAGAGGCGTGCTGTATCAGATTATGATTTTGATTTACAGTGCGTTACGATGGGCTAAATTCATCATTATATTCAAATGTATATAAACATGTACATACTAAAAACACACACACAGGATATATATATATATATATATATATACATATATATATATACATATACATACACATATATATACACACATACACATCCATACATACATATATATATATATATATATATGTATATATATATATATAATATACATACATACATTTATACATATATATATATATATATACATGTATACACATTAGATAATTGACATAATATATATATGTACACAATATATATATATATATATATATATATATATACACACACACATATATACATATATATTTATATATATATACATGCATACACATTAGATAATTGACATAATATATATCCGTACACAATATATATATATGAATATACCACGATATTTATATAGCACACAGGATGTCATATAAACTCATATTAAGTAACATCATAATAATTTTTGGTATTAAATACGGTTAGCAAAAATACCTGATGAATTCCCATTGAGTATGGGAACGAACATTCGAACAGATTATCATAGCGTCTGGTCACTCGCCCCATAGCATCTGCTAGACCCGACTTTGCAGCATCGTCGAGATCGGATAAAGACCTGGAAATAAAGAATAGAATATAGTCAATTTTTAGTTGCGAGCAAGCAAAGAGGTGGACTGCCATGATTGGGATTTCCTAAAGAAGATTTCGTTGTTCCAAGATACAGTGCATTGTTAATATACCACTTCAACGGTATTTGGCCCTAAACTTTCACAAGTCACAAACACAGGCCGCACGACCAGCTACAGCGTTACGATAATACAGACAGGAAAGACGACCTATCATTGCGCACAAAGCTTACTCCCCCAATATAATCAGCAATACAGTACACACAGACGGATGAATTTACAAAGGGCCTCGACGAGTTTACGTTGACGAGTATGCAGCGGTGCACATAGAACCAGATATGGTACCCTTCACATACTTGTAGTGGCGACCTGGGGCTGGCATAATCATCACCTCATACGGCCACGCAGCCCAAAAGGGAATCACCGCTACGAAGTACTCGTTCTGAGCGATAACTCGGATTTTTTTCTCCACTTCCTGTTCAACGTAGTCTTGCAAAAGGAGTATACCTTTCGCCTTCTTATAGTTTGCTTGGGATTCCAGTGACACGCGACTGTTTTCCGGTATGAAACTACCGGACCAGATCTGAACATTGAAACAGGCGTGGGCATGTGGGGTTTAGTTCGAGCTACAGCTACTGTTAATAGACTTTTGTGATCGTAATGATATAGTTCTTTCATTATGAGGTCCGCGGGCATATGATGAAGCTGTTATACAACTTATACAATCACATTTAATATGCACGCTACAAAATAGCAAGGACATTATGAGCACCCAACTCAATGCTTCCAAGTGTAAAACGGGCCACCTACCTGACCATGGGGATGGGGATTAGAGCAGCCCATCGCAGCGCCCTTATTCTCGAAGATCTGAACATAGTTAATGCTCGGTTTGGAACCTAAGTCCTCATAGTGAATTGTCCAAAGTGTCACGATGGCTTGTATTTCCTCCTGAGTCATCTCTGCGATGGTGAGGTCGTGTCGGGGATGGAAGCACAGCACGCGACATTCACCTCGCACCTGTGAACAGAACACACTGAATGGAGTGAGTTGAATGTGTTATGTTATGCAGACTACGACGATTCATTTGGATCTGACCCTGCAATACAACAACCAGCCTCTAAGTGCAAGTTGTAGTGCACCTTGCTGCAGTTGCGGCGAGTACGTATTTCCTCAGAAGGATTGCATTGGGACTGTACGTATTCGTTGGAATTGGACTGAACATCATAGGGCAACTCAGTATCAAAATATCGTGACGAAATGACATACGCAAAATGCACCTTGCTAAACGTATATAGTACATAAGTACTCCGTCAGCCAGAATAACCAGTATATGACAACTATACAAACACACGAACAATTCGTACGGTATGCGTACTTCTGCATAATTACGGCTTATACACACGTATGTGTACATATCCATACACTTGTAGGTATGTAACATAGACACCAGTGCTACACACGTATACATAAATAGCAATCACATACACATACATAAATATAAGTCCATTCTATTAGCATTTATACCTAACCATGTACTGAAAAAACACATGAAATGACTTACCGCCTCCGCGATGAACAGATTGTTATTTTCTACTGACCCCACCTGACCATGTGGAGTGTCTGGCAGGAGAGCTGAGAAGTCATTTGTGAAGGCGAAGGTGCTCTCATACTCTAAATTGACTTCTCCGGATGTCCTCACGGCACCAGGGAGAAGGTTGTTCCTGGGATCGTAGGGTCTGATGATGAATGTATTAGTGGGATTAGTAGTATAATCGGTATGTGCGAGGGAATGGCCGTGGCAGCAAATGCGAATCAACGGGCATAGATAAAGTAGAAGCGCAACACAGAGTTAAACTACGATCCGATCACAGTCATGTAAATGCATACGAAATGGCTGTGTACCAGTATGTAATATTACAGTACGACATTTGTA
>NW_014039993.1:55142-59581 GCF_001186125.1 Sphaeroforma arctica JP610
ATATAGTAGTATATATATATATATATATATATAGGGTATATATAGCACACAGTGCACATGATCGTCACTGACTTCTTCCATACTAGCTTACAATGTGAGGTGAATATAGTGCGTGAATGTACTTATGCATCGAGGCACAACATATATTCATTGATTGACAGTGTTATATAATTTGAAACTGAGAAAGAAGACATCACAACGTCCAATTGCACAGGCGGCAACATCGATATACATACTATACAATCACAATATAAAAATACTATACAATCGCAAGAATAAAGAGAGAGAGAGAGCACACACGAACAAACGATGACATCAGCAACTTCTTACTTAAATATTCAATATTAGTAAGGTCGGTAGCCGAACTTTCAATGGTCCACTCGAGATCGAATTTTCTGGATTCAACAGAGATTGAAATTTTGTACTTATATATCAATCTCAATTTGAAACACTCACGACTAGACCTTCTCGACACATAGAGGTCAAACACTACCCGATGCCATTGATACATTCATGTTGCATACAATTATAATACTCAGAATCACTAAACAGGCACGCCGAGATGCCACACCTGTCTTCATTGACGGTCTCTTTTCCACCCTGCCAGGGACGTTTCGTGCGGTGGGGACTACACAGGAGCCATCGTTGTGTCAATGGATTGTAGCGTCTGTGCGGGTGTTCATTATAGTCAAATCCCGGGTCCGCCATTGTGAGATAATAGGGTTAATTAGGTGATGCTAAGTGTCGAGCGATGAGCAAGAGCTCTTTTGCTATATCTAGTTGTGCAAGCAACACCAGCTATTATATGGTCAGGCAATCTCTCTCTCTCTGTATGGCCTGCTGCAGGCGATTATACAGTGGTTATCATAAATAGTATGCATACGTACACACAAGTTAAAAAATACATATGTATGTATTTGTATTTGTTTTTGTTGTAAAAAAACCCAGACAATGCTCAAAACCCAAGATGTTTTCTAACCCTAAATAAATAATAGAGGATACATAGGTGTTTGACTTAGTTGCATACCTAATTAGGTAACATTCATTGAGGATCTCAAAAGGCAAAATAAATAAAAATAAAGAGTAAATAGATTGTGATGCCTCAGCCTCTCAGGAGTCAGGACTATGTTACTGCGGCAGTGTGGTTGCCCACTGCCCAGTCTGCCGGGCGCCCTGACTGCCCTCACAGCCACACAAGTACCCTGGTCGCTGGGGAGAGTATGTACGGTGGTAACTGGTGCAGGGCTACCTTTAAAAGAGGGATCCAATTAAAAATTGTTGAAAATCGAGCTATACAAACCTAAAAAGGTTTATATACGGTTCAAAAGATTGAACAAAACTGACCTATTTTTCTAATTTATCGGGCATTATAAGGTACTAGGATCTGAACAATAATCAGAAATTTGCACCTATGGGTTCTAAATATGCACCCAAATTTGAAAATAACGTTTATCATAAACGTATTTTTATTATTTCAGCAAATAGGTTGTCACTTGTCGGTTGTCACTTGTCACCTGTCCAGTTGTGACTTGGGTTAGTGTACATCTGTATGTACGAGTGGTCAACAGCATCCTCTGGACTCTGGAGTCTGCCACTAGTGACTGGTCTGGTCACCTGGGGGCTGGGGCACGGAGCCCCGGAGCCTCGAAGGTCACTCTGGACTGTTATGATAATTTTAATATGAGTGATTCTCCCCAGACTCCCAGAGTGTGTAGAAGGAGTTGTAATCAGGAGTAAGCTATACAAGGTCGTGTTGATTTACTATGTATTGTTTTTGTTTAATGAAAGTTATGTTCTTTCAAAAAGAGAAGCAGGCGTACATAGCAGTCACAGCATCTCTGCTATAGAATATATAGATATAGGTAGCTCAACACAAGTAGCACAATCATAATCGACTTATCTCGTCTTAAATAATATCAAATATGTCTCTTCTTGAAGAATGTAAAAAGGGGTTTGAGGCCAAGTATGGCTGTGCCCCCACCGCGGGCGCGTCAGCCCCTGGTCGCGTAAACATCATCGGTGAACACGTAGATTACTGTAGTGGATTCGTGCTCCCCATGGTATGAGTTGTTCATAGGATGTTCTATATACCCCTGTTACGATGTAAACGGAGTGAGTTACATAATGCTCGCGTAGAGCATCGAGCGTGATGCGTCTTGGTGCGACTTAGTTTCGCCCGTGACGTGATTGCACAACAGTAGTCGATGCGTTATGGCAAGTGTGAGTCTGACCCTTTTATTGTGTCGTCTCTTCGACGTCCTTCTATTCAATCGCACATTGTTTGCACGCTTCTTGTACTCTGGTGTTCTGTAGGCGCTGACAAAGCGAACTGTGGTCTGTTGTAAACCCAACGACTCCAAAACAGTTCGATTTTCATCCACAGAGGATATTCCCGACATCGAATTTGAGTTAAACGCGGCTAATCTTGGTATGTACTTTTATGTATGTGGCATCAATTATCTCTACCAATACTTGCTTCCATGTCTACAAGGGTTTACATCTAGACTCTAGTGTGTGCATCGGTTTAAGATTTCCAAAAGGCAACATTGATCGCTCGTGCAAAATGTCCATAGTTGCTTGTGGGTGTATCTATCTAACTATATTCGAGCCTGATCTCATTGATCAATATTGACTGACTCTTCAGATTCTCAAAGCATGGTCTGTGTGTACGAAAGAAGTACAGTACAGCCCACTCAAGCTTATCGCACATTACGCACCTCCCTTCAACTATTGGTGGCATCACATATTTTTTAAGAACACGTATGCATGGGTTTGGCTGATAAGAGATATGTATGGTTTTGGCGTTCTGGGTAATGTAAGCTGTTTGTGATGAACGAACAATGTACCTACTTAATATGCATTGGACCTCTTGGTTGCACTGGATGGTTTCCTTGTAATTACTTTCGCTCGAAGTTGGAATGACTATGCAGTTGTACTAAAGATATATGATATCGTATCCCTTGTATTCTCATATCATGCAACCGAATTCTTTTGCAGAGCCCACACACGGTAAGGTCGAGCCCTACTGGGAAAACTACGTCCGCGGAGTCTTCGCACAGTTCCCCAATTTCCACCAAGGCATGGATGCGTTTGTGCACTCCAACGTCCCTGTAGGCGGAGGGCTTTCCTCCAGTGCGGCGCTAGAAGTAGCCATCTACACACTCCTCGAACAACTCAGCGGCGACAAGCGGTCCCTGGTCCAGAAGTCACAGGACTGCCAGAAGGCCGAGAATAACTGGGCAGGTGTACCGTGTGGTATTATGGACCAAACCATCTCTGCCATGGGCAAGAAGGACAATCTACTGCTACTGGATTGCCAGAGCATGGAGACGCGGTACTTCCCGCTGAGCAGCTCAGACCACTGCTTTGTCATCACCAACTCAAACGTCAAGCACTCGCTGTCCGGCTCTGAGTACCCCACCCGCCGGAAGCAGACCGTACAGGTGCTCGAGGCCATCCAGGCCAAGTACCCACAGGTTAAGACTCACAGAGACTGCACTATGGAACAGCTGGATGCCGTCAAGGGCGACATCGAGCCAGTGGTCTACAACCGGGGAAGACATGTGATCTCTGAGATAGCGCGCACGCTGCAGTTTGCGGAGGTCTTCGAGGCCGGAGACTTGGAGAAGGCGGGACAGTACATGTTTGAAGCACACAATTCGCTGTCCAAGGACTTCGAAGTGTCGACAGACGAGATCGATCAATTAGTGGACATTGCGCGTGGGGTGGACGGTGTTCTGGGCTCACGATTAACCGGTGGGGGCTTTGGTAGGTAGTGTGCCAAGGTGTATATGTGGGTGGTTGGAGCGGTTGGTTTGTTTGCATATACGACTATGCAGCGACGGACACTGTAAGGCAAGTATGCCCAAGAGATGTGTGTAGGGTAGGTCTGAGTATGTGAGCGCGTGTAGCTCTGCATTGATGGTGTACGTGATTCACATAGTGGCGTTGCAGCCATGTTGGTGTATGTTTATTTGTCATGGTCGTTGTATGTCCCATGTCCCTCTTTTCTGAGCAGTAAACGTGTATATATCAAACAAATCTTCGTCTTTTTCTAGGTGGTTGCACCGTCACACTTGTCAGGAACGATGCCGTGGACGCTTTCACCAAGGCAGTCGAAGAAAACTACAAACTCGGCAAGGCCACTATCTTCACATCAAAGCTGGGTGCGGGTGCTGCGACCGAGTTCTGATTGTCGAGCACTTTGATTAATTAATTAGAATACAAATAGTGAGTAAATAATCCTTCAAATGGAGCTTGTGAATCTAATTTCTCAATGCCGAACACGGTTTCATGATATTTGCATATACTTATACATTGCTATGTACATAAACATATATACTATATATTTGTATACAAAGACACATACATAACCATATATACATAAAACAACACACACACACACACACACACACATATATATATATGTAAATATATAT
>NW_014039992.1:0-4653 GCF_001186125.1 Sphaeroforma arctica JP610
AGTATGTATGTATGTATTTTTATCTTTATATATATATATGTACCTTTAGAAAATTTTGTATTCTACGTAAAACAAATATCCGACCTTCCTACCAATATTTACTCTTCACTCTCTTCATTATCCCATATATAGATGATAGCCCACCCATCTGGGACGATATAGCCAAGCCAGCAGCCTTCTTTGCGCAAGATGCAGACGGCCACTTTTTGTTCACAGAGGAACACAAAGCGACTGATACTGCTCACGTGGACATGTTTGTTTTCCTGACGGAGTTGGACAAGGCCACCTCGCACGAGGAGAGTGGCGACGGAATTGTATGAAAGTTCGGTACAGTGTTCTATTTTTAGACTCGATGACCTCTTATACTGCGACCGTGGGCATGCTTGTTTGGCCTGCGGGCTTTGTGACCACGGTGTTTGAATTCAAACCAACGGTTTCTATAGCATGCATGTGTGTGTGTGTATATCTTGCCATGAGTGTTCGGGTCTTCACAGTGTTCTAAATTTAGAATCCACCGGTCTTCGATAAAGGTTGACATGGTTGCTGCTTATGGCAGTTGGTAAGGTTTACTAGTTCTAAACTCCCGAGTCTGTAGTACTATGTGCAAGAAATACAACGGTACAACCTACGCTGGTTGATGAATAATACACAAGCACTGTATGATAGTCCAGGGGCGTGTGCTATATTTAGACCCCGTCTATTTTTAGAATATAAGAGTTTACAAATGCATACAGTATTGCGGATCCGGCCCGCGCTTATAAATACTAAACAACATATATACGAGTGTCGAGTGTAGGGTCGAATCCGCTCAAACGCTTTCTTTCGGACCATATGCGCACAAATGTATGTGATGTCTGGGTGGTACTAATCAAACCCATCCACGGGATTGAAAGATAAAGTTATATAGACGTTCGGTATACTTGTGGGATACCTTCAGAGTTTTGCTACACGTATAGAAAATGAGAAATAAAACCCTGGCACCTAGAAATTACTCTATCCTAAATTCAGTCGCATGTTTCCTGATATCGACCTAATTTAAGGTATCCCCAACCAAAAATCCATTCAAAAAAACCTCTGTTCCGTTTCTTGTAATATAAAAGATTAACTAACTACCTCTGTGTGTACGGCCAAAAACTTCTGAACAAATTAGATGAGTCGCTTGTAATGATCGAATTTCCAGTATTTAGTTTTCATTTTCCTGACACTTATAATTCCCAGAAGGCGCGCGAGAACACCATCGATCCTCATGACGATATCCATAAGAGCACAGCCATGGTGGACTATCTTTATGAGTTGACGGATTCTCCTGAGATCGATTTAGAGGTACTTATATATATATATAGATATATATATATATATATATGTGTGTATGTAAATGTATATGTATATGTATATATATAAATATATATATATATATTTATATATAATAATGATGTAATAATATATATACGTGAGTGTGTATATTCATATATTTGAACTGCATATAGTGTACATAAATATTAAATTGTATTTGTTTTTCATGTATGTTGAGTGTGCTTTACGGATGTTATGCATATATAATTTGTTTGTGTATTATGAGGTTTCTGTTTTTGTTTGCATATTAAAGACAATGTTTATATTTATACACCTAGGTTGATTATCATTTATACACAAATATATCAATTGCTATTCATATGTTTGTACAAAACTTGATAAACAAAACTTTGGTTTTACGTTTATAGGTGAGTACAAAATCTGAATGTACAGCTGCTTCGTTTACATGATCTTTCACTCTTGCATACATTGACTCGAGCCGATTATTTACTATAGCGATCATCTCAATCGCCAGTGACCAATTCAATTGATGAAGTATTAACCTTAAGTTATAAAAATTGTCCCTCTGGGTTGCATATAAATTACCATCCTTCCTTACGCGTTTATGCAACACTCCTTCTGCTTTCCCTCTGGTATCAGTGTTCTCAGTCGTGCTTTGAGGTGCTATTGCTGGCAACTATACTACTACGACGGGTTGAGTACCAAGCCGATAAGTTGTCTCGAACCCCTGCCAGCGGACTTCGTTGGCTGTAACTGGGCAACCCAACAACCAATGAGCTTTTGCGACTGATCTGGAATTTGAATTCGCTTGGTTTGTGGGCTGCACCTGCCTTTTAAGGGTTAAGGGGTTTTACCACTTGTCGACACACGCGAGAAGCAACTTGATAAACTTCGCGTTAAAAGATCGCCTCGTCATCCAGTTCGGATTCCTGTTTCAGGGTTTTTAGGGTTAGTCAACAGTTCGTCATCCAGTCGAGCTTCCGCATTGCACAACTGCTCGTACACAGTCAAGAAGGCGCGCACTCACTCGCGGTATATCAGATGACATATGAGGTCATCATGAACACCCCACCCCACAGCCCTGCCGTCTCAAAGCTGATAGTCTTGGTTAAAACGCTTTCTATGAATTCGGGTAAACATAAACAGACGCCGAGCAGCACTACCATAGATATCACATCATTACTCCCACCGAGCAGCACTACCATAGATATCACATCATCATGTCTATCCCAACAGCCGTACACACCACCACCACGAAACTCGGAACAGGCGGTCTTTGCCAGTACGCGACAGACAGCGAACCATGTCGATACGGCTCCAAACAACGTGATACAGGAGAATACAATTTTGAAAGGTGCCAGCACAGTTCGACAACAGGGTATTTTGAATATTTCAACACATGCCTTCAGAGCTCACACAGATGTTTGAATTTGCGTACGTATGTGTGCATTGGATGCTGAGTACTATATTTTGTGATACGTATATATGTAAACTGGGCACAATATATACGTCTTGCGTCCTGACGGATCATATTGGGGGATGCACTGAGAAAGTACCGCAACCATAGCTGTATTTGGTTTTGTTACAGTGTTTGGTATACTTTCAGATACTACTAACTACTAGAAATGAGTTATTTTAAGCTCCGATACTACTCCTTATTAAGGAAGATATATTTTAAGCTTGGGTATCTATCAATTGTTTTAAATCCAAAGTTCTTTGCAGTCTCTCGTGACAAATCAAGTTATCAATCTTAACTAAGGTGAACCCTAAACCATACACCCTAAACCATAGATAATAAGCGTAAGGCACCCTCAGAATCGATTCCCGAAAACAAAAAACAAAAAGTCGATTCAAGCATCGCTGCCATGACTCGGACAAATAGCACAGACAAAGACGCCACCAGAAGTGACACAACAGCTGCGATCTCTCACAGCGGATTGGACGTAAATGTGAGTGCCCGTCTGGGTCATCAGTCGGCACAGCAGGAGACAACTGCGAACTCTTCCCAAATCGCCGCCGGTATTGGAAGATCGGGTCTACATCCATCTAAACAGAACGTATGTCTCTATATATATATATATATACGTGTGTATTTTTATTTATTTGCATGTATATAAAAGAAATGATTCATCTTACCTATGAGTATTCTTGTATACTGTGTGTATCTATCCCAATCAAAGGAAGCAAACGTGTCTAGTAGTATTGTGACGGATAATATACTTATAGTTGTATACCATCAACGTACATATATGCGTGTCTATGGCAATATATGTACGTAACAAGAATATTTTCTGAAGAAGCTTTAAGATTTAGTAAGTATAAACAGCCCTTCCTGTCCTGTACATTGCACCATCAACTCCCTTCGCCTATTGAATGTTTTTAACATATACTTTACATATTTGCATGTTCTTTGAATATATAATTAATATATTGATACTTATATATACTTTTCGAATTTACATGTTCTCTAATATATACTTAATAATATTTGTACTCATGTCTACTTTCCATATTACGTATAAGTATACATAATATATCCCGTACTGATGTTACGTGCGTCCTTATAACTGTAGAACGACGGATTCCGACAACCAACAAATAATGTACACAAAAGGAATAGTGATTCGCCTACGCTCCCACTTTCTGACAGTGAGGTATGTCTTCATTTCATCTCCGTTGCGGAACAAAGGGTGAAAGTTTAACTTCGGATTGATCCAGATTCAAGCCTACCGATATATTCAATCGTAATTATTCAGATCTAACGATTCCTATTTATTCAGATCTATTCAACTTATTTGAATCTAACAATGTTCCGGAATCCATCGTGTCCCTTTTCTTCTCTATGAGAAATCGATAGACACAGTTGGTTCTGAATCGCACCATTTTCAGGCATTTGTCCACGATGCACATATGTCGTATTGTTTCCATAAGGTCGCTCGATTGTTAAGTTGAGATTCCTTGAATCCGCCCCGTGCCTGTGCATTGGTACTTCAAATTGTCTGTGGCACCTCGTTTCTATTCAATGTTCAGTTAGATATCTCTGTGCCCAATGTGTACAGCCCTCGGACAGGGGGTAGCATCAATGGATCTCTTGCTAAATATATCCAACCCTCCATGCTGCAGTATATATATCCCACTCAAACCGAATTGGAGCGACTGGATCAACGGGAACTCTTCCAGCTGGCCAACCAAATGAAACAGGACCACAGCGACCTTACCGAACCGCTAAACGAGCTAAAAAAGATAGCGTATGTATTGGAGACAGTTCGAGGCACGAGTTGTGAAAGGTGTATGCTTGTATTACTACACTCAGTAATAGTCAGAGTTTTTAGATACATA
>NW_014039992.1:6453-9110 GCF_001186125.1 Sphaeroforma arctica JP610
CTATATATATATGTATGTATGTATGTATGTATGTATGTCTTTTTGTATCTATGTATGTATTTTGCATGTATGTATGTATGTACGGATGTATGTACGTATAGAGATGCGTATATTGTCATATCAAATCACCACATGCGTATATTGTCATATCAAATCACTAGTTTGTGGTACTAACCTCCTGGTTTAATACAATTGCTATTGGGGATAGGAATCTACATCCCAAGGAACGCAGGGGACAGAGCAGGCAGCCGCTATTGGCCCCTCACAACAGAGACAGACCCCTCTCAACCAGACGCCCATGCAAACACCTGGCCAACAGGTACCTACATATTTGTGAATATCGATTATACTTTTATGTGTACAGAGCGAATGAAATGTAGGTTTTACTGTTTCGGGCTTAGTGGTTAGTAAAACAAATGCGGTACAAGTTGTATTTGTTTGTGTAGGGTGTCTTGCTGTGGAAATGGTTTATATTCGCGTGAATGTAGGTTACAATCGAGTATATATAGAGTCTTATTGTGTGTATACGGATTATAACCGTGAATATATGGACTATAGTTAAATGTGTATGAATTGTACACGATCACGCAGAGATCTCACGTTAAACCGATACAACTACAAATGGGTGTCTGAATGTGCGTATTATGTCAGCAAACGTCGACGCAGTACTGCGGCTGCTTGTAACTAATGCATATATATGTAGTCATCCTTTCTTATATTCTTTAGCTTCATCATTCATGCGGACATGAGAAAATACACACAGATGTAGAAGGCAATGAAATTCCTTATTAGTCATATTCACGGGACAACATTTGTATACATTTTCATCCTGTATATCTTAATATACACACACACATATAAATATACATATATACATATACATACATACACACACACACACACACACATATATATATATATATATTTATAAATTAACAAAGTATGTGCATATACCCTTCATTTACAGGGACGTGTTCAGATGAACATGGAGAGTGGACAAGGGCAGACAAGGGTTTCTGCAGATGCGAATGTCACACTCACGTCCACACAGCCAGGTAGACAAAGACAAGCACAGGAACATGCACCATCACAACCACAACTAAAAACACACCGTACACAAACACAACAACATACACAACTACAACCACAACCTCGACCACAAAAACTACTACAACGACAACGACAACGACAACAACGACAACGACAACAACATACACAACAACATACACAACAACATACAAAAACACAACAACATACACAAACACAACCACAACATCAACCACAACCACAACATACACAACATACACAACAACAACCACAACAACAACAACATACACAACAACAACCACAACATTCACAACAACAACCACGACATACACAACAACAACCACGACATAATACACAAACACAAACACAACAACAAACACAAACACAACAACAAACACAAACACAAACACAACAACATACACTATCACAACAACAACCACAACCACAACCACAACCACAACAAAATGCACAAACACAACAAAATACACAACAAAATACACTAACACAACCACAACCACAACAAAATACACAAACACAACCACAACCACAACAAAATACACAAACACAACAACATATACAAACACGACCACAACAACCACAATCACAACCACAACCACAAAATACACAAACACAACGGCATACACAAACACAACAACCACACCCACAACCACAAAAATACACATCAATATACACAAACGCAACAACATACACAAACACAAACACAACAAAAACAACAATCACAACCACAACCACAACCACAAAATACACAAACACAACAGCATACACAAACACAATCACCACAACAACAACAACCACAACCACAAAAAAACACACAAACACATCCACAACAACATCCACAACCACAACCACAATCACAAACACAAACACAACAAAATACACAAACACAACAGCATACACAATCACAACCACAATCACAGCTACAACCACAGCAGCATACACAAAAACGAAAGCAACACCAAACACAAACACAAATACAACAAGGACTACATCAACATACAGAGACACAACAAACACAACCACAACAACAACAACAAGAAACACAAGTTCAACCACAGCCGCAGGCACAGGTGAAAGCACGAGTAAACAAAGAAACGTCTCCTGCAGGTGTGCAGCACTGGTCATATGCGTCTGTTTCAGGGTGCACGGAGCCACAGACACAGATACAAATGAATGGTAGTAGCAAAGGGCCAGTCCACGTATCACACGCTGGTGGCAATTCGAATGAAGGGCCCGTAGCGGGTGATAAGGTCAAGGTCAAGAATGTGAGCAACCAAGCAGTGGTAGGGGGAGATGAGGGGATAGCGGGTGCTAGTGCTATTGCTGGTGCAGACGTAGGTACGAATGCGGAGACGAGTGCTACTGCCACAACAACTACTACAGACACTACAGTGACCAGGATAAGTGGTAGCGGTACGAAGGCAACGGGGGGTAAGGCTAAGCCTAAGATGCCAGGGATGAAGGAGCCTCCCAAACCGAAGAAGAAGCAGATTGTAGACGAGGATGGCATTCCCGTGGCACGTACAGTCGAGACCAAGGGAGGGGCGAGAAAGAAGCCGGCTCCGAAAAATAAGAAAGTATGAATATATATA
>NW_014039992.1:11774-16845 GCF_001186125.1 Sphaeroforma arctica JP610
AATCTGAGCGGACGTCTCTGGTTCTATCTACTCATGGGGATCAACTGACAACTGGAAGGGTATGGCTGCTTTTTTTGACAATGACAAAACTGTGCATGAGTTGTGAATCCAAGCAGAAGCTTGCAGTGTCAGGTATAGAATGGTGGTAAAATCAATTGGATTTTGTGTTTATCGATTTCATATTGACATAGAAGGTTGGAATCGTTTGCCTTGGCACCGCATGTGCAAAATCTTCACATCAATTGATTATGTCAACGAGGCTTAGAACTGTTGACCTGATATAGATCTTGAGAGGAACTATTTTTTTTTTGAATATAAGAATGTTTCATAACGATTCTGGCCCACTAGCACAGTTGATTTTTTCATTGATTTTTTGATATGGATACTGTACATATCACGACATACCATCATGATCAAGTTGGTAATTGAGGTATTGTGTCGTTGCTCTGCAACTGTTAATTCTACTCGCAAGCACAGGCAGAACCGCAGCAACACGCCGCTCGGGAGCCGATCACTACAAGCATCCAGGTGGCCCAACCAACGGCAGAGCAATCACAAGCACAGCAGCAAAACCCCCGTAAGTGCACGTTTGACTCTCCAATTGCTATGTGGTCCTGTGCTAGTGCAATCACCTTCCTGAGTTTTTTGCCAACGTAGTTTTGAGCATGCGGATTAATTGTGCACGTTCGAATGCGTGCTTGCGGCTAGATATAGTGCGTTATCGTCCATATTACGCGATACTGATTTTCGAGACATGGGCTCTGTTTATTTCTTCGAATTATTCAGGTTGATCAAATTGTACGAAGCCTACATGGCGAGCCTGTACAGCTTGTTATGTCTCTGTTACCAAACAACTGTGTGCGTGTTCACCACATTCGTTATGGATGGCCGCCAGTAGAATTATAGTGGAAGTGGTTTGTCTTATCTAGTTTCCCATTGGAAATCTCAAATGTTAGTACTTTCAACAACATCACTCAGTTCGCACACTATTGATATATTTCCAGTTATGGTTGCTGACCCGAAGACGCTTTCAAAAGAAGAGAAAGAAAAACAGCTGCAGCTGTTATTAGAAGACGAAGCTGCGAGCAAAGATCCCAAAATCGTACTCGCGGAGGCAAATGAAAATACTCTTGAACGCTTAAAAATGGTGTGTCCTAAATTACCTGCAAAATTGGGCATACTATTGAATGAGAAAATATTCCCTTTGTGTATCGCGCGCAGTCCTCTGGTAATGTGGATGTGGATAAGACGGTACTAGAGATAATCTCGTCCATGTATATTACTTCATATTCTATTAGTCCATTTATGTACCATGGTTTTTGCCCCCGTAGCCGTCTTATTAGCTGTTCGATTGACACTAGAAATTTTAATGAACTCTTGTGCAATATAAAACGGCCGAGACAAAAATTGTCTGGATCTACTATAGGCTTGTGAATCTTTACCTATTCCAGAATTATAAATACAATTTTAACATGTACTTGCCTCTTAAACTACGACACAGTTGGTACAACTGCGGCAAATTTTGTTGTAGATGTAGAGCTCATCAACGAACTGAATGCTGGTCGGATACGCGAGATCATTGGTTTCGACTAGCCTCTGCTTCGATATCCAAGATTCAGATGGAGTGGCTATATACGAAGCCGATTTAGGGTGTCTACATTTAAGTTAACATAATCAATCGACTATCGAATTCACTACCCAACAGCTGACTTGCATGTTTGATTTTTACTGCTGTTTTGTGTGCTTTAGCTTAAAAATGGTTTTATACTAGGGCCAGCCTTCTATGTCTTGAGTATATTTACATATTTTAAAAGAAGAGTTTGTCATATTCCTAGTGTCTTGCGAATACGTAGAGCCTACTGTTTGACTATGCGTTTGAGTTTCACATGATGGACTCGCTGTAGACCTCTTAAAAGAAATAATTTAGTATCTGATATTGAGCAGTGAGCAAACAGCTAGCGCCAAACGGCACTCGACTCTAATCGTGTACGTGTGACAAGTCGTCTACATATTTATAACCTATGCAGCGAAAGTCGAAACTCGTAACTACAAAAGTCAAAAAGGGACAGCTTCTCGAATCCCGAATCTCAGAATCTGAAGCATCGGCATTTGGATTTGTTTTTGCTTTTTAGAAAGAACGAATAGATTGTACAGTACATACTGATACAGTCCATATGTACTGTACAAAAAAAATTCTTAAAAAAAAGAAGAGAAACAATCAACCCCATTTTGAGCACGTATTGGTTCATTCTATAATTTAGTGATTTGATAAGACACCATTGACCATGACTGCGACCGGGTCTTGCGACCACTATGACTGCGATACTCGCCTGCGACCGCTAAACCTGCCACTCTCACCTGCGACTCGTCTTAAGTCTGAGACTCTCACCTGCGACTCGTCTTAAATCTGAGGCTCTCGCCTGCGACCGCTAAACCTGCCGCTCTCACCTGCGACTCGTCTTTAAGTCTGAGGGCGGCTCTCGCCTGCGACCACTAAACTTGACGCTCCCACCTGCGACCCGTTTTATGTCTGAAGGTTTTAGGGTTTTAGGGATATAAACATATACGTATATCAGAGCACCCTGAGAAAAAAGAGATCAGGTGTTGATTATTCAGGGGGCTATGCATATCTACATACATGTATATATACATATACATACATATATAAATATATACGTATATACATATATCCATTTATTCGTATAAACATACATTTTAAAATATGTATATACATATATATATATATACATGCATATACATTCATATCATATGCATACATAAACTAAAACTTTGGGAGTACATATTTAGGTTTTTTAGGGTCTAGGGTTTAGGGTCTCGAGCGGAAATCAAGGTTTCTCTCTATTTATTTAAAACAACATCGTAGTCTATCCAGCAGAGGGCTGTCTAAATTTAGAACGCTAAATATGATATTTATAGATATATATTTACATACAATGAGCGGGCCATTAAATACAATGTAAATACCTTTCTTTTGTTGTTTTTTTCTATTATAAGGTCCCTCGAATTTCCCAAAGTTCGGTCCTTATTCAATCGGCCCAAAAATGACTATCACAGTTGTGGCGCCAAAAAATCCAAATTCCCAAATTCGGTAATAGTAGCTTTATTCTTAGGTTTACGATATAAGCAGTCCCTAGTCCTCTCCGTCCGTGTGTTCCTTATGTTTTTAGTGAACAAAAAAATATTGTTTTGAATTGCCTTTTACAAATAAGTGTCAATTTAAAGGCTATGAAATAAGAAAATCAAAATGTCCTAGTTTTTCATTTTGGCTTTGGCCTTTAGCTCTACATATTTATGTATTTTTAAAAATAAAATAATTTGTATTTATGGTTTCAAGATTTCTCTACTAGTATTTACTGTATGTATCATTATTAAAACAAAATTGCCTCCTAAGTCCTAATGAGCAGTTGAGCACTGAGCACTGAGCACAACAGCGGCAGTCAACAACAATACAATTTACAATATCCAACGATGAACACTAGTCAACAAGCAACTTTGAACTTTTGGACTTTCTCTATACGACACCCGTCACTATAGAAATTATTAACGCCCGAGCACTAGTTGTCCTATGTATATGAACCGAGATAAATTTTAATTTTTTTGCTTTTATGTTCTAAATAAAAAACAAAATTACGGTTAATGAAATCATAGAACAGGACAAAATCCCTTGGACCTGAAATTTACAACAGAACGGGATAAAACCAAATTCAACATTGTGCAATTGTGCAAACCAAACGATCATATTTTACATAGTCTGAGCCTCTGAAAGGCGTTTAATTATATTCCAGGTTATAGGTGTAGATTATGTACCGTATCGGTAAAGATATTTTTTTGCGTAGTGTACACGCTTAATATTTCGGTACTTGGGCCAAAGTCGCCTTACGAGGGCCCATAAATATCGACCCTACCTTTGCGAATGGACCGAATGCGGTTTTGGACACAGGCTCGGGGGATAGTAATTTTATAGTGACGGGTGTCGTATAGACAAAGTCCTCAAGTTGTAACTCTCGAGTCTCGACTCTCACTGAACTGAGAACTCTCTCTGTCTCACACACTGACACACAGTCTCAGAGTGACAGAGAGTCTCAGATCCTCAGCTTGTCAGAGTCTCGGACTTTCAGAGCTCGGATTCTCAGACGGAGTCTCAGTCTCTATGCGAGTCTAAGCTCTACTCAGAGTCTGAGAAACAGTTACTTACAGACTCACAGTTATTCGCTCTCAGTCACTCACGCAGTACTCAGGAGTCTGGAGTCTCATTCTACTCAGGAGTCCTGAATCTCATTCTCTCTAGGCCTTTCAGGAGTCAGGACGTTGGACACTTGGACAGACACTAATCTCTTGCAAACTAAATACTCACAACAATCTAAAGTCCCAAGAAAAGTTATGTAGAAGACCAAAGCCCAACAGCAACTGGCCAACAGCGTCTCAGCCCAGCCCCAAGGACTCTGTCGTTCAGTACATACAATTCATACCGTTTTTCGTTAAAACTTTTATAAATTGAATAAATATGCGTTTACGATCAACTTTTTTTTTCCATATGCGGTCCTTTGTATGTTCAGAGGTGCACCTTGCGGGTATAAACATGTAGGTATGTACCGATTTCATCATAAGAACTAGTCCTATAAAGAACTTAGGTAGGACCTCCAGATCACACAATAGCCGTTATAACGTTTTAAAAGTGAATAAATATGCGTTTACGTTCAACTTCTATACCATACCCCCGAAACGTAATGAGCTTAGAGTCCTACATATTTGTTTTTGTTTTAATTTAAAAAAAACTGCAATAAATCTAATAAATAAAGTAATAAACGGTTTTGCTGCAGCTCCACTGGAGCGACATTCCAAAAAAAAAAATTGGATGTTGTAACTTGTATGTACATACATATGTGGTCTGTCGCAGACTTGTGTGTACTGTGTAGTGTGTGTGTGGACTGTGGAGGGTCGTTTGATTTTGAATTTCAAAAAATAAACCCCTGTTCAAGATTATATTCTTATTTTAAATACTTTGTACACGTCTCGCACACAACACATACACGCTCTCTCTCTCTCTCTC
>NW_014039992.1:16865-18990 GCF_001186125.1 Sphaeroforma arctica JP610
CTCTCTCTCTCTCTCTCTCTCTCTCTCTCTCTCTCTCTCTCTCTCTCTCNCCTCCACACACACACACACACACACACATATATATATATATATATATATATATATATATATATATATATATATATATATCTCTCTGAATAGTCTTTTGCCCAAAATCAGCGACAGAGGCTTACAATCAGATGCATAGATATATACCATTGCAGAGTGCCACAAGCGATACCTCCGATCTGAATTCTGCATGTTCTTGAAAGCTGGATCCTAAACTATCAGATCGGTATGATTTATCCCATTTGAATTTGGAATAGACGCAACAACCATTGTGAACCCTGCACACTTGCCATATTTATCGTTTCTTTAACATATTAAGCATACTTTTGTATCTTTTCTCTATTTCTCGTGGTCGGATTGCCAATTTCAGGGTGTACCAATCGCCATTTTTAAACTCTTGCATATCCATCACATACAATGATGTAAATGGCGGTTGCGTGGCCAACTCGTCATAGATGCTGCAATCCAAGAACACACGAGAAACCTGTTTTCTGTACGTCCTTGGGCATATTGACAGTGTGTTGGCTGCATACCTCAACTTACATATGTGAATAGAACGATAGGTGAATGTATATTTGTGGGAGGCAAAGGGGCCGGTGGGACAAGCGATATGAGCCCCGGCGCATAAAGTATTTTGAACAATTATCAAGCAATGGAATCGTCAAATGTGCTTGCTTCCGAAAATCACAGATAAAGAAGCTACTATTAAAATTCTCCGCGGGAGAGCAACTGCAGGCACATCGACCACACAATAACTTGTGTTTCATAAAATGGCGGATCAGAGGACTATTCTCCATCGAGATGGTGTGCTGATTATCGAGAATGCTTGCTCACCGGAGTCCTTTGAACAAGCCAGGTTGGCTTTAAGGGATGCCTATGACATTGAAGTACTGCCATATCTCAAGGAAGGAGTTCAGGATTGGGCCAAGGGGAGGTCGATATTTGAGTTAGCAGCGAACAAAAATGCCTGGCCCACAGGAGTTATAGGGAACAAATCGTTTGGTTTCATGTACATGCAGCCGGAAAAGAAGGCGGATAGTTTGGTTGCAAAAGTGGGTGGCCACGATGTGATCTTCCAAACTCTGTGCTCAGACAAGGCTAATAGAATTCTCATCAACCATGAATCAAATACAAATGCCAAAAGACAGCTGCTTGCCCTCTCAGATGAAGACGAGAATACTACTATTGCGA
Source organism: Sphaeroforma arctica JP610 (assembly GCF_001186125.1). Classification (NCBI taxonomy): domain Eukaryota; class Ichthyosporea; order Ichthyophonida; genus Sphaeroforma; species Sphaeroforma arctica. The sequence goes on from NW_014039992.1 coordinate 18,105, forward strand.
TCGACTCATGCAAGGTATATAGAGGTGACTTGAGCATACCCCACTACGATCTCTACGATGATGAGCTGAAGAGAATGCAAGCGATGGTGATTGGCCCAAACGAGGGCAATGTGCGGCTGTGTTTTCTCAAGGGTAGTCACACTAAAACTAATAAGAACAAGAAAGGGTTTGTTAAGATAGACAACCCAAAAGAAGAATTTAAGCATTCTGCAAATAAGGGGAAAGTGATGGTGCCTCCTCTCAATTCTTTAGTAGTGTGGCTGCCGGGTGTTATCCATGGGGAAGTGATGGTGAAGAACAACCCGATCAAATCCGAATCCGACTATGAATTTAGAAATAATAGTAAGGCTGGCGTGGAGAGATACATAGTTGGTACGATCCGGATTGTTGGTTTAAGTGAAATCGAGCGAAGATTTCTTTCGACTATGCGAGAGCATGGTTTTGTTCCGCATCCATACCAAACCAGACACCCAAGCCCAAGCCATCTGAGGAAAACTGTCGTATACGAAAAATCAACACAGTATACGGAACATCGTGAAATCAAACAGGAGGAAAAAAAGCGCTTCGAAGATGCAGTCAATGAAGCAAACAATGGACTAGTAAGTATCACAACTGCTACATTCTTCTGTGTGAACTATGGCCATTGCCAAAGGTTTAATTTGTGGGTGAGTATCGTAAAAGTTGCATATACCTTCGTATTCAAATCTATGTCAATATACACAAACATACGTAATGAGCATATTTACTATTTATAAATACATATCAATATAGTAGACAAAATATGAATCGGTCTATAATATATGTATATGTATATATATATATATATATATATATAATAATATGTATGTATGTATGTATATATATATATATGTGTGTGTGTGTGTCG
>NW_014039992.1:19743-36186 GCF_001186125.1 Sphaeroforma arctica JP610
ATATATATATCAACGTGCAGCCATCGTATGAATTCATCTGTGATCCAATATACACTGTTCATTTTTCTTTGCGCAATTTCATTCTTCACGCGTGTGTGCTGATACCTGTAGGTATGTCTGCGAACTCTTTTGACTCTCTCTGTCTGTACTAAAAAAGCGATCACACTGTCCTCTCCGCGTTTTGTGTGCTGCACCTTTCGAAGAATGTGTATTGGTGTCCTTGTATGAGTCGGCCGAGGCCGCTATGAAAGCGGGTGTGAAAGATGGCCATGGGTACTACTTTTTGGATCTATTGCGATTAGCGGATACAGCCACAGCAAACAGAATAGAGTCCGCCATGGTCAAGCTCTCCTGGGCGATCAAGGATGTCGCTAAGCTCCTGTGCCATCTGCTGGAGACTGAGTTAAAGAAAGGCGACCTCACCATTATGTGGGAGAAAGTATTCGAAGTGCTTTTAGACAGATTGAGCGAGCCATGCAGAGCCCAGCAGCTTTTGCAACAGACGTTTGATTGTTCGTCGTGTACGGAAGTAGGAGGTAATTCCCCCACGATGAATTGTGTGCTATTATACTTTCATCGCATGCCAGGAGACGCCACTGATGAGGAGATGGCAAAGACGGGAGGTACACGGCATTGTTTAATTGGACTCATAGAAAAAGAACACGTGGCAAAGATATTTCAGAAGCGCAGAGAAGAATCAATAGAAGACAACGACATTGAAGTGGATCTGACATCCTTCAAGATCTACGAATTTGCGAACAAAGACCTCTACGATGCCGAGGTAGCGGTTGTAGAATCCTCAACGGGTTCAAAGTCACCACTGCACTTCTCCTTCAAGGAGATACAGATACCATTTGAGCCACCGATTGACAAGGATCGTCTCGAGGAGTACTTCAGACAAACTTCAACCAACGTACATGCTTTCAAACCGGAGGATGGCGTATGGTGCATCTATGCCTATACCAATGTGTGTAGAGCAGTTCCTGAGGTGCTACCGGCTGACATGGCTGTTGTGAATATCAGCGACGACGAACGATCTTATTTCAAACCCAACCAATTAATCGTGGCCCAGCGGTTGCTTTCGAAGGCCAAGGAGCTGCTGACTGTAGACGTGTCGTGGTTTCGTGACGTTCGGACGTTTGTTTTTACGCAAAGATACAACACATTGCTACAGCAAACACACAACCGTATCCAGCTGAGCTTGAAGGGACACAACGTGTATGTGGGGCTCAGTTCGCGAACGCATGAGAAAGCCTACGAAGACTTCCGGCAGAGTATATTCGATAACCCCACCACACTACACATAATGATTGTTGACGAGTGCCATTACCATCCCAAGTCGACAGGTTATCACAACCAATTCTTGAACGACACGCTGAAAAACGGCCAAGCGCTCACACAACCAAACTATTTGCAGCTGTTGGTGTCAGCTACGCCCTTGAACTGTCTGACCAAGCACAGCAAAGTGAGAGAGACCAACGTCATCACTTGGTATGGCGGAGACAACACGCCTGAGCAGGTGTCGTACTGCGGCCTGCATGAAGCACTCGGCTCAATGCTGTTCTGTCTACCGCAGTCACACTATGTGCCCACAGACACGAGCAAGATACTGACACTGACGTATAAGGGTGGCCCCGGAGCACGTGGCCTTCCTGGGTTTCAAATCAACATCGATCTGGCACTTGTGGGTGAGAGACCGGCTTTTAAGGCGCACAGGTTTGCCTCACTACGGCTGTGGAGGGAGTGGGTCTGCAAGAAGGTCAACGAGCATCTCAATTGTAAAGACGTGAAGTTTAAAGTGGCCATGAATAGACAAGGCAAGGCCGACCATCTCTACACCTACCTGAGAGTTTGGGACAAAGCTGTGACTCGCGCAGTCGGAACATTGACGTTTGAAGGTGATACTTCTGATCACATTTGTTGGTGTTTGCGCATCACGATTATGGTTGTAGCTTACGTTTGCTTGTGTGCTTTGATTATTTATATGAATGTCTCCGATTACGGCTTCATATTGTATTCACATGTGTGGCTTTGCATGATTTAGTATGAAGATAATCGCAGAATTTGTCTCCGTGGTCTGTCAGAAACTAACTAATCTATGTGTCATTTTCAGGAGAAGTAATGTCACGTCTCGGTTTCACTGGACGAAAAGAAGTTCCGATTGGTCATGGTAGCGCTGGCAATGAAGTAGTGTCCGACCACCCCTGTGTCTTCCATTTGGAAAACAGCCCTCCCAGCACCCGCCAAATTCGCCCGGATACGCTCTTCAATGACCTGCTCATTGAGTTCAAGAAGCTCAAACCGAAAGGCATAGGTGCTAATCGCAAGTCCAAGAAGTCCCAATCAAAAAACCCGGACGGTGATGAGGAGTCCGAACCGACAGTCTCGGATGGTGATGTCATGTTGCTGGACTACATCGGGGCTTTGATATACGCGCGAGCTACCTACCGTACTATAGACGGAAAAGTGGGGCAGGTGGGGGGCACACCAGATGGCATGTATCACATCCCCCTGGACGAGCGCAGAACCGATCTGCGCCAGGAAATAGAAAACTCGGAACAATGGACGAAATTCAAGGAGGTGTGGGAGGGAAAGTGCACTCTGACGGACGACGAGATGAATGAGTGCTCTTGGAAACTGGTTGAGTTTATCCGCACCGAAGTGGTGCGGAAATGGGTGTATAAGAAGTATATTGGATACTTTCAGCAGGTGAAAACTGAGATTGAGAACATGGACCCTGTGAAGCAGTATAAGGAGCACCACAAGATAGTTGCAGCACACCTGTACTACTGGCTCAGATGCCACATCGTCTTTCTGAAGCAAAACCTCCAAAGCTTTCAGCCTAACGATTCATATACGCCGTCGCCATATCTCCATGACTTGTCAAAGAAAGCATCTGATCTTACGGTCCTTCTGCCGGAATCGTGCAGGGAGTGCACGAGTGATAAACCGTGTGCGTGCGCGCTCGAGCAGCTACTCAGTGATGTTAATCATGACAACAACCCAGCGCAAGTAGCCATTGAGTACACTCTAAGTCTCAAAATACGCGATGATCTGTTACTGCGCGAATCAGATACAGTACGCAGTGCCTTTGGGTTCATAGACCAGTGGTACAGTGAGAGTGACAAGATGATGGGCGATCTGCTCTCCCACACGTTTGGTGCAGAAGGTAAGGACAGTGGAGCGTCCATGAAGATTCTGCGCGTGCGTGACACCGTAGCCAACGAACGTCTTGGCAGTGTTATAGTAGCGGCCATGCAAGCTCTGGGCCTCGCAGGCAAAGAGAGTGGCGATCCCTCAGCCTTTCTGATTGTCACAGACACGGGAGCGACGATCTCAACGCACATCCCCAAGTACTTCATGCAATGTAAGGTCGAAGTTGCGCCGCAGAAGAAGGTGTCGTTGGGCACGATCAAGGCATCTGATCGCGCTATAACATACGAAGATATCAAAATGCCGTGCTTGCTGATTGTGACAGAGAAGGCCCGCATGGGAAATACTTTCCCGCACTCCTTCAACTGCCTGGACCTGCGGTTGAGGGTAGGACGCAATACCAGCACAATGCACCAAGAGATCGGACGCTTGTGGCGTTATCCGGCCATGACACCGCTGGGAGTGATCACTATAGACTCTGGCGTAGTTCAGTGGCCTAACGATACATCATTCGATAACAGCGGATTCGTATACTTTGTGCAGGCGTTGCAGCCCGAAGTGGACCTACCAATGGGTGTGTACTACAAATGCTTCACAGAGTGCGATGTACAGTTGGCGTTTGACCATTTCCAAGGCCACGACCGACTATTCGTGTCCAAGGGTCAGCAGCGCTTCCCCTACGCACTGGTGCTATGGAAGGGCGCCGAGACACGAGCAACTAACTTTCCCATCTTCGAGAAGGCCGCTAGTCTATATAATGAGTATCTGAGGTCACCGGAAAAAGAGCAGTTCAATAATCGCACAGATCTGCGCGCCGAGGATTTTCTTGTCACAACTACGCTGGATGACTACGTCAAAGTAGAATCAAGCGAAAGAAATGCCTCTGCCATAGCCAAGCTATGTCATCGGTTGGGGCGAAAGAATCTGGCAATCACGGGAGACCATTATGATCATGTGGCCGCTACAAACACTCAGCTTTCAGCCGAAGAAATCGACTGGAAAGTATACTTCGCCGACAAAAAGGAAAAGGTTCTACCGCGGCGCATGTTGTTAAGGGCTCCACCGCAAGCAGGGAAAACAGGATCATACGAATGCTTTGTCTCTCTGTTGCTGCTCGAGGTAGGTATCTTCCACTCCATCCCATCCGTACCAGCTGAATATGGTAACCATGTGCTTCCGTACTTTGCGGCTCTGCGCGAGCGACATGACCACTGGGATAAGTGCAAGGGCCAGTGGTCAATGAGGAAATCAAAGTACCACGCGATGGTCTATGCGCGGAGGAAGAAGCTGCTGGACGAGACATGGACAGACGACCGAGCAGAGTATGCGAAACGTGTAGCGCGAATGGCGTCCACAGGCAACGAGGGAGGAGAGTGCATCATCCGGCCACTGATGCTGCAGCAGTTGAACACACTCAACACCAATGCACTCAACACCAATGGCAATGCGGACGATGAGGAAACCGCGAAAGAGAAGCTGATTGACTACGACCATCAACTCAGTCGCATGGGCAGTAATGACGCCACAGCGACTGAGTCCACCCACAACCCATGGGCAAGCCAAATCAAGTTTTCCAAACACTCCGAGACACAGCACGCGTGTCGAGCAATAACGGACAGGCACTCACGCATCTACGAAAAGTACTTTTGGGTGAAAGGGGTGCACCGGGACGCTCCCGCCGAGGTGACACGGCTTATGGACAGTTTCCCAAGCGAAGTGGAGTGCTGGGGAGATGAAGCGACAATCAGCCGATACTTCACACGCGAAGATGGGCGCATTGAGCTGCTGTTGGAGAATCCTCCCATCGTCTTCACCCCCACTCACCGCGGGAAAAACGGAGGTGCGCAAGGGCTACATCTTGGCAGGGACATCGACGCCACGACGCGATTACAGGTGTTGGTGGTGCAGCAACGGGAGAACTCGGCTTATGGCAAATTTTGGCAGTACCTACCCTCGGGTTGGATGGTGCTGGTCATGCCAGCGAAGCTTGATTTAAAGGGACTGCCAGCCCAACATCCTTTGCTGCAAGCAGGTGCACATACACCAAACGCCAGTACAGGGGGCGTGGGGTATGCGCGATTGTTTATTCAGTTGTTCGCCTACGCCATCGGAGCACATCGCGTGTGGATGATTGACGACAACGTTACGGTGATTAGAAAGAACACACTGGACGAGAAGGACGGCCGTTGGTCGTGGGGCACGAAATCAAACTCCGTGAGGCTGAGCTCCTACATGGAAGTGGCGGAAAGAGTGTTTAGAGAAGGCGATGCGGTGGACAAGTCTGAGGTGGGGCCGGAGTGCACTCAGAAGTACATCTCTGACGGTGATGTACAGTTTGGCGTGCCTGAGACCGTACGTGAACTGTGTGGCGCGTCGGAAGAATATGGACTCATTGGCATGATGCGTAGTGGGTGGGAGATGACCCCCAAGCACTTGTTCTCCATTCGCCCGACTGCATACAAGGTTGTGTTGCTGAATGTGCAGGTCACAGTCGAGCGCATGTTGCTGTATCCGCCCAAGGGCATATGGGAGGATGTGGACTTCAACATGCTACTTCTGGACAATAATTTGCACGTGTGTAAGTTCATGCAGTACTCCAGCTGGTGGCGCTCTCTCCAGTCCGCTCCCGGCTACACCGAACAACAGCCACCGCCTCCCGAGCAGCTAGTGTCCATTGACATACACAGCAAGACTGTGCGCGACCTTTTCAGTACAACATTTCTCCACTACATGTTCCGGACCGAAGTTCGGACCCCTTGTCTGGACAGTTGGCGGATCATCAGAAAGTACTTCCAGGATAGCTGTGCCATCTACCCCGCGGGGGCGGACGACAGAGAGCTCGTGAAAGGGCTCAGTGACGATGGATTCTGCTTCTGCCGCGACGACATAGACGTGCGAGTAACACTAGTTCTGCCACTCGATGCAATGGACTGGCAGCAGACTCTCACCACAGTGTCTGGGAATGGCAATCGTAGCGACGACCACTTCTGGGTGGTCCTCTACGCAATCAATCACGCATTCCAAGATCCCGATTTGAAACTCGAGGAGATGTTCGTAAGCTATGGGTTTGGGGTGGTCTCTGCTCTGCAAGACAGAGTAGGCAGTGAAGATGGTGCCTTGAGCAGCTTTGTGCTATTGAAGTTGCAAACGCTGGTGACTTCAGCCTCTGATGGTATGAATTATATGTCTTTGTCAGCAAATTGGCTGTTTATGTCTTGATATATTGCTCGTTCTAGCTTTGATGTCCGCCTATACGCTTGGATGCGTTTAGTTGATGCGCACACAGTCGTCTCCAACAAGGTTAAACCACCGCTCCTATTACAATTGTCTACTGTCGCAATAGGTGCCTGTTTCGTCAGACACGTAGAGACAACATGTACACCCAGTCTAAATTTTACTAAGCACGCAGTCCGTGGCTGGGTGCCTGTTTCGTCAGACACGTAGTGACAACATGGACACCCAGTCTAAATTTTACTAAGCACGCAGTCCGTGGCTGATACTTGATTGCTTATGTTATATGCATCTAAACGGCTACTTGTGCTCGTATGTCACTCCAGGTATAGATACAGAAGCGGCGAGTTCCTCCAAAATAAGGACGATCTCCGATGTGGACAAAGATCTGACGTCATCCGACCCGCGCAATATAGAGAATCAGCCAGGGAGTCATAACCACTCTGAAGGGGCTTACACCACACCTTCTGTACGTAGCAAGACAAGGACTACCGACAACGAGATATGGCAAACTGCCATGCCATCCCGCCGTAGAATCACATCAAGTGCGGGTTCCAAGGAGTCAAGGTTCAGAGATCAGAGAGAAATCACCCGAGCATCATCTGATGAGGCCGCGGAGCTATCTCGCACACATGTCAACCCATCAGATAGAAGCAAATCCCCACGGAGCATGAAGTTGGGGCCATCTCCTATGCCTGTGACGAGAAATGAAAATTCCCGAAGACGTGCGACGCACAGAAATGATGCGAATAAGCAGTCTGGGATCACACAGAAAGAGCCAACTACAACCACTGAAAGAGGGGCAGCCGCCCAGCAAACGGAAAAGGCGACAAGGCAGTCTGCTCTGAGACCTTCACATACAGGCAGCGCAACACAAGGCGGAAGCAGATGTACTATCAGCAGCAAAGACAGGAAAGATAATTCGAAGCGCTCAAGACCATTCGACATGGACGAAGACAGCATTAATTCTGTAAAAATACCCCGTTTTTCGGATAGAGAGCCTACCGAAAGGGCTGATGGGCTGCGATACAAAGGTGGATCGAGATCGAAGTCTTCAAAGGCTAATGCATCTCCTGCAGAACAACGAAGAGAAAAAGGAAATATACGGCAGCGGAGACACGGTTGCCAACAAATGGCTAGTTTTGCGACCAAAACTTAATACGTCACCTGCAGGACAACAAGGGGAACAGAGAAAGCATCTGGCAAAGGATACCCGGTAGTTAAATTAAAGACTTGTTTTGCGACCAACAGCTAAAGAGCCTCTGCACCACCCTTTTGGGCATGCCCTGTGTTCTAGCTCTGACTTTTTAAGTTTACCAGCGGGTCAGAGACGACGCGATGCCAGAGATATAACTTAAGCCAGAGATAAAACGCTTTAAGGAAGTTTGGGTTTTAGGGGTTCAATATTGGAATCTTCAAAACCCTACACATAGCCCGAAGAGTTCCGGCTTGACGCCGGTCACCACTACCACCACGGCTCATAAATCAATTGATCTTAAATTGGGTAGGAGGCGTAAGTGCGCCTGTTAGGCCTCTGGAGAATACACACGCATGGGAACACCAATACGGAAACGGGCAAACATTACAGCTATTGTATGGCTAATGGTTTAGCAAGCAAAATTAGTCAAATATACCGGAGGTACTTGAGTTAGGATTATAGGGTTTTCCAGCATATGCATTGAGGCAATTGTTGTCAGCATCATTTAAAGATTGTCATATAAACATGAATCAGATAATACCCATGGTTTTTCATAGCCTTTTAAATTAGACAAGCCAAACACAGTACGGTATATACCGGAATAATTGTATTTTCTGGTTCCAGGATTTCAAGAAATTTTTGGCGCGCTTTTGTGTTCACTTTTCTGATATACTCTGACAGTAGAAAAACATGCTAAAAGTTTTAATAAGGTCTCCTTGAGGCTTGTTTTAGTCCTTAGCTGATACATTCTACTTAGCAGCTACGTTCTAGTTCGAAAGTATGGTGGTCTGTGCTGTTGCAATATGCGAGTACGTCGATGGCAACAAGTGGGGGGACCAAAGATTGGGTTCTTTCGTATTCCAAAGCTGAAGGATTACCCAAAAACAAACACTGGCAAGAAGAGTTGATTGCCAAAACGAAAGTAGATCTAAACATAAGCAACGTGAGAGGTATATTGAAGCTTGTTCACGAAAGTTTAGGGCTACAGACAACCATAGTGCTGCAGAAGTGGAGGCTCAGTATTGGAATGGCGACGTACGCGTTAGTAGAGTACATTTCCATATATCGGTAATAGCAACTTCAAGAGATGGAGTAGTCAGACCAGTAATCGGTGCATGCCTTACATTATACTTGAAACGTCTAAGCCAAACAAGTTCACCAGTGTATGAAAAAACATCTAAAGCAAGTCTACTTGTCTCTATGAACGAATTATACCATCTGGATGCTGAGCTAGCGAACTCTGATTCAGGAAAATAAAGCTAGTATCTATATATCAGAAAGCAGACCGTGCATTGAAACCAGCGGTAACTACAGAGAATTTGTATCAGACAAGTGAGGGGATAGAATTTGAATATGGCCTTATCACGGACTTCGCATACCTGGAAAAACAGCTACCCAGATTGAACAAGCAGTGGACTTTGAACATTCATGCAACATGCTTTACTGCATCACGTGTATTGCTGATGGAGAAAAGGGATATGTCCGCCATTCAGCAAGTGCGGCTTACGCCTAGTGCATTACGTGGTGTAGTAAATGTATATATGTATACGCCCGCGCAAGCCACCTGTAAATCTATCAATAGTGACGAAGATCGAGGAATATACGTATAGACTATTAATTTTGTAGAAAATAAGTTGGAGCCAGTTACAGCATATACTGAAATCATCAAACGATTTCAGTCGATTGAGGAAACTACAAGTGATGCAGTGTACTGAAGTGATGCAGTGGACTGAAGTGATGCAGTGGACTGAAGTGATCCAGTGGACTGAAGTGATGCAGTGGACTGAAGTGATCCAGTGGACTGAAGTGATCCTGTGCATAGTTCAAAGGCTGTCTGCACTATCTTAAAAGACCGTGTCAGTTTTTGGTCAGAATCACATGGGAAAAGCAAAACTGCCTACTATCTTCATATGGCTGAGCAAGAAGACTTATTAGAGACAAGAAGGCTCAAACGAAGATATCCTCCGAATTCTTTTGTACTGGCTTAGTTCACAGCTTCTACATGGGAAATCAGCAGGGCTATATAAGCAAATCCGTGCTAACAGTCCCTTTAGATTCCTGCTGTGCGAGCGTGCTATATTTTCATCGGAAAGTAGCAATGCCTAGCCTTACGACTGCATCTTGTCCGTTTCTGGATCAGCGCATCCAGCGGTATTAGAATGTATTCACTGGCACATACCTACGGACTTTCCGATACACGCATCAAACAGGAAGTAAAACAGATCACCTTCGACGGGAAGAAGGGGGTTAATTCGTTTCAAATGTGAAAAGCAATCATGGCCCTACATCTTGACGAAGTTAATATCCATCCAAGTCATTCATTTACCTGTAAGACATATTTCTATGGACCGGCGTAATATGATCCGAGTCCACTGGCCAACCATATTGAAACATTTTTGTTATCTTCCATCGGAGGTAGCAAAATGTCTGTCAATCTCGTGAATCGACCGATGGCAAAGATGACTAGTGTACAATTACATACCTATCTACTTGAATCTCGGGAGAAGTGTAAAAGCACATCGTATGTGTCAGTGTCAGTCGTATTTGATGGCTGTGCTGTGAACAGGAAAGCCTTGAGACTCTTTGTTCTTCCGGTTAAACTCCTGTGCCACCTGCACGATCTCAACAAAAAATACCGATGTCCATAGTCTTCAACGGGGAGAAGATGTTCGCGTTTTTCTACCGTATACAAATTGTAAAGTGTATTAGAATAATTTGCTGCGAATCACGTATTTGACTATCCGGAGCTTAAACTATCCGATGGCTACGTTCTGCCTAAAGGAATATGTAGCCTCATTCTAGTTAAGGCACTCTACACTTTGTACAAGGACTCGTTGTTCTCGAAAATTCGAATCAATCGCACAACAGTCTGGCCGAGAGACCTAGTAAGACAGCAGGTTGTGCCGGCTTCACTGTTGTTTTTGGATGAGCTTAGTATGGCATTACGGAAGGAATTTGGAGTCGTAGAACAGGGTGCATACTTATTCTGGGAAAGGATTAACAAATATGTGATTCAACCATTTCTCATTGTTAGCACGAATAAAGGACAGAGAAAACGTGGCGCACGAGCCCTACCTTTTACCAACCCGGAAGATATCCGATTGAATTGTACCGATAAGACATCGCAAAATAGGATGATTGGTATTTGGGTTTCATTAATACCATTTCGATTCAACAGCAAGCCGAGTATATATATGTTGATGACGACGATGACGACAACTCTACAGATGTATGTATTGCCCTGTTGTCAAAACCATATATAATATTCTGTACATCAGGCATTTGTTTATGTGCTCATATTTATTGATTTTATAGTTATACTTCAATCTAACAATAACAGATCGCGGAATTTAACAGTTGATGGAAGGAATACACGATGTCTAGATATTCAGCGAGGACAACAATGATATTTTGAGAGACTGCAGGTCTCAGGCCATATTTCACAGCAACAAACTATCTCTGATTTATGGAAGTCATCAGAGTTAGCTCACTCCCGAGAGCTTTGTCATCAGAGTTAGCTCACTCCCGAGAGCTAAGTCATCAGAGCTAGCTCACTCCCGAGAGCTAATCAAGTTGCTTAAATTACCCCCAAGAGTTGAGTTATTACTTAACCGACTTCCGAGAGCAAATTAAGTTTCTCAACCGATTCCCGAGAGTGGATTAAGCCAGTCAACCGCAACATTCTAATAATAGCTGCGGTTCTATGTGAGTCACAACCCATGCGGAAAAGCATCATGTGATCAGCGTGAGATTTAGTTGCAGAGAAGTTGAAATAGAAAAGCATCGAAGTGTTAAAGTGTTCTGCATAAGGTTTCCCATACTGACCATATGAGTTTTAACCCTGGTCAGCCCAAGTAGCTGAACACTAGCACAAACACCTAAAACCCAAAGGTGAAGTCAGGAATAAATACATACATTTGCACTTTATTTAAAGTCTACTAGATTGCACTCAAACATATTTCAAATGATGAGCTGAGCGCTACAACGCCGCATTTTTCGGATAATGATGTGAATGGAGCTACAACGCAACAGAACGACACTGATTCTTCAAGTGGAACTAACTGACCTTAAATGGAAATGGACAAGCCCCAGCTGCAGATGTTAACACTGAATCTTCGACATTTACTGCTCAGCCGAAGAAGACAAAGGGGAGGAAAGTACTACAAAGAGGTTTGACTCCTGAGACCTTTTTTACGCTTGCTCACACTTTGCGTGCGCTAGCAGCCTGCATACGTCATCTACTTATTGTGAATGGTGTTAACTATGTATTTGCTGGTCGCTTAAATAACGACCCTATCGAAATGAGCTTTTCTATTGACTCGATCGATGACTGGTGGCAATGGTCATTTGGACATACCAGCATATTTACATACTCAACGAACACTCATGATATGAGCCCTGTATATAGCATGCAAAAATAGTGGCGAAACTCACAATAGTGAGGTGTACACGACAATGTTTGATGAATTAAAAGAGAAGACACTCGCACTTGAAGATGCTATTGTAAAGCGTCTCATGTACAAGTGGAAACTCCTTCTACATTATGGCAGCAAGCTTGTGTCTAAGGCATCGCTTTCAAATAGTGTACTATCATATGAGGATATGCTGCCTTTAAATGGAAGGAGAATAGCAATGTTTCGTGTAAACTATGTACAAATTTATATTGACAAGTTGGATCGCAAAGGTTTAACTTGGCCCACTATACAAGTTGTAGAAATGACAGAATTGATAGTCGATAATATGGTGGTCCTATTCTTCACAACAAAGAGTTAATCGAGATGTTTAACTAATCTACCTGCTCAAGTCGTGCGGGGCTGACGGCTCTGAAGGATTTTATGCGCACACGTATTTCCACATAAGGTATATATATATATATATATATATATATATAAGAGTCGGCCTAGGGACCCTAGGTGCCGTAGTACCGAACTTTCAGATTATATTTTTTTGACACCTGTCATAATTAGAATTCTGTGAACCAAATTATTAGACTGACAAATTATCAACTATATAGATTTGGGCCCAGGGTTACAATCCAGTCTTTACACCACCATAATAATATACTACTATTAAACGAAGTGTGTATCTAACTAGCTGTGAAATCCTTAACTCACAATAGTAGTAAATCGTTGGTGTGCTAGTTAGTGATTAATTAATTCGCACCAAGTCAAGATGTCTATGCGATTTCAGCGTAACTTGTTGCATGGCAACAAAAGTGTCGATTTTTATGTCTGGATGGCATCAATCAGCAACGCGATGGCGTCGCCTGCGTTCATCAATCTTGGTGACGACCAGGCTGAAGCGAAGGAGCATATGCTGAGATTATATTTTAGCTCAGAGTTCTATAGCTTAGTGCAACGAGATATGCTACCAGGCATGCAGGGCAACCACGTGTGGTTAGTCGCGATGGCTACCCAGCATGCGGGTGAATGGCGGCACCTCACCAGAGATACGTCACATTCAGCAGTGGCGGTTTTCGCACGAGCTTTGCGAAAGGATCCAGAGATTACTTTTCATGCGCTGGACGAACTATTGACGTACATGGCCCTTAGGGCATCGCTCAAAGTATTTTTAGCGGAGTCTCGCGATGCGCAGACTGCGGCGGCAACAGAGAAGTTTTCTGCAGACAATTTCGTGGCATCTCTCAGGGATACGATGGTAGCCCAAAATGAGAGCTTCTTAGGGGAACCAGGTGTTACCTTATTGTCGCGTAATGATGTAGAAACTCGCATTTCTGGTGCGGGGCTTGAGACAGCCCGAGATCGCACGGCTGTGGTTTTGGCAGGGCAACGTGATGGAGACTTGCTTACGCCTAATGATGGTGGACGGTCGGCGGCATCAGATGCTTCGGCAGAACCGGAACCACCTACTTTATCGAGGCCAATAGTGCGCTCGGATCCTGCGGCAATTCAGTCAGACTCTGGGGTGCCAGGAACAGCAACAGAGGATGGAGATGCCCCACAAACTGACGCTGAAAAGGCGCAATGGGCGAAATTTCAGCAGGACGAGGCAGTGCGGCAACAGGTGCAAAAGGAAGCACGTCGAGTGATGGCGGAAGAAGCGTGTCGGTTCTATGCAGAGCGTTTAGAGGCGGTGAGTACTTCGGAATCTTCAGCTAAGGGCTCCACGACAGCGAGATTGAGATCACTAGATGGGATCCCTTTGACCTCTCGGGCGTCACGAGCCGTTGATTTAGCGGTGCTTCGCCTGCCAACAGGCATGCCTGAGAAGGTGTCTCGTTTCTGCATGGTGCTGAGGAATGGTTCCAACAAAGCTTATGCTGCGCTCGCTATGGTGAACGACAACATAAGTAAGTTTTTGTTAGCGCAGGCTATTGCTGAGCCTGCGCTATTAGAGAAAGTTAAGTTCGAGGTGAAAGAACAGATTGCGACTGTTGAATTATTGCTTTCTATATTTTTTAAGAACACGCAGCATGTTCTCTCTGTGTCGGGTTTTTCTGAGCAAGGCCCGACACGCTTGCTTAGTTGGCACCAGCAGTCGTGGGCGCTTTATGGTGCATCTTTGTTCGATTTTGGCAAGATTGAGGACGGGGTTGGTACTAAAGTGAACGCCCGTAAGGGTAACCAGCAGCCGAAGCAACCGTAGAATGGCAACAACCACCAGGCGGGTAATGGTGACAACCAAGGAGGTTGTAATGGCAATGGGGGCAAATCGCAGCTGAACTACTTTATTCGCCAAGCTCGCCAGGATCGTAAGAAGCAGGTGAAGGAACAACGTGACGGAAATCGGCGTTCAACATCCCGCTCTAGATCCCCTCGGGAGCGTACACCCGAGAATTATCACTCTAAGGATAAGAATTGGCGTTATTTTAAGCCCTGGAAACGACGGGGTCGTCATTCAGAATCGGAAGATGCTGGATCCGATCGCGGGCGTTCCAACTCACGCTCTAGTAAGGATAGGCGTGGGAAAAAGTACTCGTGTTAGAGTGCATTGTAGTAGACTTAAATAAAGTGCAAATGTATGTATTTATTTCTGACCTTACCTTTGGTTTTATACCCAAGGTGTTTGTGCTAATGTTCAACCGCTTGGGCTGACCAGGGTTAAAACTCATATGGTCAGTATGAGAAACCTTATGCAGAACACTTTAACACTTCGATGCTATTCTATTTCAACTTCTCTGCAACTATATCTCACGCTGATCACATGAAGCCTTTCCGCATAGGTTGTGACTCATATAGAACCGCAGCTATTATTAGAATGTTGCGGTTGACAGGCTTAATCCACTCTCGGGAATCGGTTGAGAAACTTAATTTGCTCTCGGAAGTCGGTTAAGTAATAACTCAACTCTTGGGGGTAATTTAAGCAACTTGATTAGCTCTCGGGAGTGAGCTAACTCTGATGACTTCGCTCTCGGGGATGAGTTAACTCTGACGACTTCCATGAATCAAAGATGGGGTTCTTGCTGCAAAATCTGGCCTGAGACCTGTAGTCTCTCAACTCGCGTTCGCACAGTCGCGATCGTGGACGTGACCAGCAGAGAGGAAGTCGTGGGGGTAAGGGTGCATATTCTGTATCTTCGGAGTCTGAAGGGGATATGTATTGTACGGTCTGTCATGATACTACCCACACGGCAGCAGAATGCCCTAGATATGGAGGGTCAGCAGGGGCGGCTTCAACAAGAACGCCGGGTCGCAAGTGAAATGGGGTGGTGGTTTCTGTCATAGTTGGTGCTGTGCGCACTTGGGCGTATGCGGATTCTGGGTAACAGCTAAGACTAGGTATGTAGGGCCACCACTCCAAGGCATTGATGACATGGGAACTATATAGCCCAAGTACTAGGTGCCGTGGGATGATTCAGAGGCGTATATGGTCATCCTTTGGGGGGCGTATGCTTTAGCAGAAGGCCACCCCTTCTATGTGGTGGACGATATACCAATGGGTTGTGATATCCTCATTGGGTATGATCAGATGCGCCACTCTAGCTGGGCGCTCATGTGGCGACATGATGAATTGGTCTTGGTACCCCAGTCAGCTATTAAGTGGTCGTGGCTCAAGGACACGGATGTTCCGTTGAGTCCACAGGTCAAGCTTTTGCTTGGGTTTCGGCAGCCGAAGCCCCGTGCCCGAGGAAAGAAGGCGATGAAGAAGCGACATAAACCACGTCGGCATGTACAGCGTGTGCTGGTGGAGCCAATGAGCGTCAAGACCATTCTATGGATAGTGATGACTCTGCAAAGCACTCTCATCCGCAGCAACACAGCAGTGTGGACTCGACGTCTGAAGTGTTCACGGATGATGACGAGTGTCCTGATATAATGTCAGATTCGGACATTTCCAGTGACGATATTATAGCATGGCCCACCATGGGGCATCGCCCACCGAAGCCTGCTTCGTTCGTGCGTTCGGCTCGGGCGGCTAAGCCTGAGCCAGGCAGCTACAGCAGTGAGCAACCATGCTGGAGTTTGCTGTCCGATTCATCGGACGACTCTGATTCTGATCACCGGACAGTGACCCTAAGCCGGCCTAGGGCGTATAACAAGCGCACCTGTCCGGTTAGGAGATTGAAGACGGCAGCTCGTAGTGAACAGGCATTGCAAGCCACTCCTACGATAACTACGTAGGTGGCGCATGATGGACTTAAGTCTGCCATGTCGCAACCTCCGACCGACACTGACAGTAGTGTACCCGTGAGTGGGACTACTTCAACCGAGAAAAAGACTGGGACTCACGATCGGCGTATCGAGAGATCAACGCAGGCGGCATTATTTAGCCTGGTCCATGCACCGATATGTTAGGACACGGTACCACCATCCAAGCTTTAAATTTAGGGCATGAATCGCATGCTTTGCTTTAATTGATAACGTATTATTACGATAAACAGTTCTTGAACTCAATAAATA
>NW_014039992.1:36206-37561 GCF_001186125.1 Sphaeroforma arctica JP610
AATCACAATGCACATTTCTTTAATAATTGGGGTAGTATACTCCATAGCTCATACAGTATACAGTAGAAATACATAACTACATGGGCTGTGGAGTGTATGTTTGATGTGTTTGATTGTTTCATAAGCTTTTCCATACATGTATATATACCTTCGTGGGCTGTGGAGTGTATATTTGATGTGATTGATTATTTCATAAGCTTTTTCATACATTTATAGATACCTACGTGGGCTGTAGAGTGTATGTTTGATGTGATTGATTGTTTCATAAGCTTTTTCATGCATTATAAATACCTACGTGGACTGTGGAGTGCATGTTTGATGCGATTGATTGTTTCATAAGATTTTTCATACATGTATAATTACCTACGTGGACTGTGGAGTGCATGTTTGATGTGATTGATTGTATGATACGATTTTCCATACATGAATAAATACCTACGGGGACTGTGGAGTACATGTTTGGTTTGATTGATTGTATCTTAAGTATACATAACTACGTGGACTGTGGAATGCTTGTTTGATGTGATTGATTCTGCCATAAGCATTTGTTCTACACGGTTGTTGCCGCTTACTACAATAGGACCTCGTATAATTGTAATATCATTAAAACATCGTGTTATTGTGATATCATTTATCAATTAGCCTATTTGGCGCTGCTTTCGTTTAATTTGAGTTTCTCCATGTCTTGGTCATCGAGCACAGCTTCATCAATTTCCAACTGGTGTTCCACCTTCACATCAATAGCCTCATCACCTGCAGATAAAAATCGGACCCAGGATGAACAAGACTGAGTGGCTGTGGTTCGATCAAAAAGTGAACATAAACGTATACATAATGGTGGTGCGATTGTGAAGGCCAGGCTATGTGCTCGCAGGTACGCGCTATAGCGCGTATGACAATTGGTCGCTACAGCACACAGAATGATAAAACGAATGAAGTGGCCGTGATTAATAGACACCTAAATTTGACTGTCAGCCTATAAAGATGTGTCGATATAGACTACATTTACACATCTTTATCCCTTTAGATAAACATGTGTTGATAGACTGCGGTACACGTAAAACCGCAAGAACCCTGAATCGGTTGGCAGGCACAAGCACACGCGCAGCAATAGCCTAAAACCCTAAACCCTGGCAACGTCAACCCTAGTGGGATAGGAACGCAGGACGTCTTATACCAGAAACACATAGGCACCTCTCACACGAAGGGCGAGCGAGGCCCATGGTTTAGTGCGCATATAGTCCTCGTGGTACAGTCCAGAACACGGCAACAGAAAATATACAGGTTTACTATATATGACAGGCCTCAACACGAAACGATTGTGTGTGTGTGTGGGGGGTGGGGGGGGGGGGTGG
>NW_014039992.1:37581-39627 GCF_001186125.1 Sphaeroforma arctica JP610
GTAGTGTGTGGGGNGGNGGGGGGGGGGGTGGATTTTTACCGATACTTAACCAGACAGACATACGCAAGAATAGGAATATGCAAACTCAGTCACCGATTCAGGTACACACACTTAATTCATTGGTGTCTCTGGTTGGCTGCCACAACGAGATACACAAAGATCTACAGCGCACATCTGCTGAGCTCTGCTGCGTTCATGTGATGCCCAGAACAAATAAACTTCAAGACACGAGACTCGTCAGCTAGCAAGCATGCCACAAACAACACCCAAAAACAAAACTTCAAACTAGAGGGCAGAGTGACTTAGCGAGTACGAAAGTGAGGCACTCAGGTTTCTTACGCTGCACACAACAACAGCACAGTTGATTGGTTGCAACTGCAATCGCATGCACGAGATATGGACAGCATCTAGTGTGGCTATTGAGCCAAGCCAACTCAGCCCAGCCAAGCCAACTCAGCCCAGCCAAGCCAACTCAGCCCAACCAACCCAATCCAACGCCACATACATGATATGGATCCACTCACACAGAGCACCCACCACTCAGACAACACATTCGATCTGTCAATACACAGTTAAAACGCAAACGTGTGTTTACCGTCGTCCAGCAGAGCCAACTCGGAAGTGAGAATCGCCTTATCACCGCTGAGGAATAGTTCTTTACCTGCGATGCGCAGTACGTAGTGTGTTAGCCCAAATATTGATGGACAATGCGCGAGCCAGAAGTTATCTCCGAAAACTCCTAACAATTTAGGGTTTAGGGTTTAGGGTTTAGGATATGTGCTGCATGGTGACAGACTGCACGAAGGTGATATACTTTAGAACTGCTAAAGATATCTCTTATTGGTCACGAGGTATCAAGCACTGTACGCTGGCAGTGAACCTTCATTTCTACGTGTGTGTAGCACTATAAGCAAGGAACACGACTCTGTATGTGTCACCTGTGTGGGCCTTAAACAATTTGTTGGCGTGTGAAAATAAAGTTTAGCCCGTCATGCCCGGAGACAAACAAAACGTTAACAGCACAGAGTGCTCCATCTCATTATCGCTCACCCAAATGTTTGCCATTGAGTATGCGCCCAAGGATACGTACCACTACCACCCCTGAATTTACTTCAGTATTAAACCCTAAAACTCTAAATCCAACCTAGCGCATTTAATACACATACGCAGTGGAATATCGAGGCCAAAAGTACACCCGAGACACATTAGATTAAGTATCCGCTTCGTCTGCGGATGAGATTTTTCGGGTTTTGAGTTTCTGTGAGTATCCACAGCCACCAAATCCGAAACACCTCCCGAAATTTAAATGTTGAAGCCTTCATACCGGTTTTCCTGTTCGCTTTGGCTTTCTCCTCGTTACTCGCTGCAACCGATTTATCCTTATTCCTGATTTTGTCTTGTTCTGCCTCAAATTTCTTGGCCCACTTTGCAAAATTTTCTTTTGTCACAGCGGTACCAGCCAGCCATTCTTTCTCCTGTAGTCAGCACCAGAAATTGAAATTAAAGCCAAATAACAAATTAATGTAGTGAAAGCATTGTTTTCCATGGCGTTAGGTCAAGGGGAAAGAGTTGTATGAAAAAACTTTCGTGCGTGGCAGAACCGTAATATGGTGCGCTAAACCATCGCCTCATGACAGCACTCAATGAAACAGGAAAAATGATTACTAAAGTTACCCAACCATCGATACAGCGTGAAAAATGGTCGAAGCTTTGCTATACGACTATATATATATATATATATATACCTGTAGATTAACACAAATACATACATACACATATACACACAGACACCCACGCACGCACCCACACTCACACACATATATATATAGAAGCATATAAACATATAAACATATAAATAAATATATATATATATATATAAATAAATATATAAATATATAAACAGATATATATATATACATATATAAACATACATATACATATTATATATATATTTATATATAAATATACATATATATATATATATATACATATATATATATATACACACACACAAATATATATATATATATATATATATAGATATAT
>NW_014039992.1:42085-46697 GCF_001186125.1 Sphaeroforma arctica JP610
AATATATATATAATATATATATATATATATATATATATATATATATAATTTAAAAATCTTGTGACATTGTCATGGCTATATGTACACACCTTTAGTTTCTTGAGCTCTTCCTCCGTGTTTTTGGCTCTGCACTTCTTCCAGCACTCCGTCCATCCGCGTGTCCAGCCATTCCTTCGCGTGTGACGCAATGACAAACACCATGACGTCTCCGATATTCTCCAGGGCCATTTCATCGAGCTCACGTTTTAACTTATTGAGCAGCTGTGGTTGTATCTTCGCACTGGATGTGGTAATCTCAGGCGCCACATCGGGATATGTTGGAGGCAGTTCAAACGCGAGGGTGAGTTCCTCTGACTTTTCTGTGCCTTCGTCTGGCTTGAGAGTGATCTCAAACGTCACAGTGGGTTCGCGAGTGAGCTCTTTGTACTCCTCTGGGAAGATGGACTCGAGCACTTCCAGCTCTTCCAGCTGTGTTTCTTGGTAGTCAGTCATTGTATTATAACTCGTTTGCTTATAATGTTTGTATATGTGAAAGCCTGTTTTAGGGCGTATGTACAGTTCTATATATACACCGATAATATTGTACTTGTGATGTATCTATATCCGTATACATAGATATAATGGTGAATATTACAATTGGATGGGTACCGTGATTGCGATCGTATGCGTGCTTATCGTTGGTAGTCAGTAATTGTGTGTGTGAGCCAATGCAGACAGGGTTCTCGCTTCTCGCATGCGGTGCGATTGCCTGGGGATTGCGATATTACAAACGTACCACTGCATTCATAGAGCAATATTTAAATACAATTATATTGTTGTCGATGTATTTACCTTTTTGATTGTCCCACACGCGATTGTTCCGCCAAATTTGAAATTAGTGACCAAAGAGGTAGTATAAAAATATTGGGGGAAACAAGAACAGGGGAAACCTTGTAAACCCTAAACCCTAAACCCTAATCGAAACCAAGAGACCTATGTAAGAAAAGGGGAAACCTTGTAAACCCTAAACCCTAATCGAAACCAAAAGACCCGGCCGAAGCAACAGAGACCCCGTCCACACCCCCACCTTGGAGACCTTGTGGGTTTCCGGTTTCTCGATAATTCTCGTTCGACATTCGCCTATGTGACTGGTCACTACTCTCTGGTCACACTCATATCCTAAACCAAAGACCTAAACCCAAGAGACCTATTGTTTTTGTTTTGTTTTTAAAAATAAATAAAGACACCTAAACCGTAAACCCTAAATAAATTGATCTGGAGTTCTGGAATCCAGTCTCCAGACTCTGAACTCTCAGACAGAGAGAGTGGTCCATAATTATTCGACACAAGTCATCAGACAACAAGTGACCTGTCTCATCAGTCATGACTCATCAGGTGTCTGACCAGCTGACTTCAATACGTTTTGCGTTTTATAAAAGTTAAAAATACTTTGAAAGTGTATTTGATCGATTGATCGGTCAATCAAGGACCTTCATGAAGAAGTCCCACGTTTCGCGCTCTATAGATGCGTAATAGATAAATTTTTAAACAAGAGAGGTAAACAAAGTATGCTAGTATGTGTTTTAGCTATTGTTATGTATATTTATATTATAAATAGTTCGAATATTATGCAGATGTTCTACTTTCGAAATAGCTTCTAATCATCCCGGTACATTCTTGAACAGATACATATCCCTACGAGCGTGCACTAAGTCTACCCCAACTAAATAGCAGCCATGTCAACCTCTCATGTGGTTCCAATGTCGGATGGCATCCGATACATGGAACTCACCGTGGTGTTTCTGTGGTTAGTATTTCTGTGGGAAATGTACTTGCACATACGCCAACACCGCATGTTCAAGGAGAAGAACGTTCCGAAGAACCTGGAGGGGGTTATTGGTCCAGATGAGTTTGAGAAGGCCAGGTACGTGAGTCCTGTTCTGCGTGTATCCAGGTGCAGCACATAGAACTCGCAGTCTCCTATCCTATAGACTATGGTGTAGAGAACTTCAATTCGATCAAACAGCTACGAGTCACAGGTTTTTTAGTCAATAATGGATGGAATAGGGGGAAAACCGGACAACCCAAACATTATACTGCGCTGCATGGGCTCATTGGTAACTGTCTGCTCTATATTGAATCCTAATGATATGACTACATCGGAATGTACGATTACTGGGTCAGTATGCTGATTGCTTATTTGCTGTGTTGTTCGGTTCAAGCACATACCTGACCATTCATTGTACACACGGAAAGGTTTACTTTCGTATCCAATGACGAATCAAACCACACATGAATCTATACTCACACAAACATATGCACATATACACATGCGACACCTCTACATATACGACTTATAACATACACATATGTGACACGTCTATATATATATATATTGACTTGTTGTATCGTATGTACATAAGTATCACGTCTACATATACATATACATATTGGCTTGCTATACTCACACAAAGACAAACATATACACATATACATATTTAACATGTCAATATTATATGTACATATAATACTGATTGTACATATAATATCAGACGCATATCTTCATATGGTGCTAGTATACAACCAGGAGTGCAGAAGCGCTAGAAGTTTCCGCGTGTGTGTGACAGTTGCAAAAGTTGTTTGTACATATTAGTGTCCATAAAATTTTCTCACTCATAAAATTTGCATGCACGCACAAGTAGGTACACATATCTACTACGCGCATATATATGTACAGACAAAGGTGAGCCTCGGCGTATGCGTATACATACAACATGTTGCCAGACAAACATACAGTTCAGCGCATTCATTCTTTGGGCGTATAATGGTTAGTGTATTATTCAATTTGTCACTTTTGTGAAGTATACGGTAATTTTCATTGATATATATATATACATATAATAATATATATATATATATATATTCACAATTCTAATATGTCTTATAGTGAACACATAACCGAATAGGTGCCAACTTCTATGCATTGAAATGCTGATACGAACTCATATGCAGTTGTACAATATAATTGTACAAACCCATCTGAGTATACGGGGCACAGTTGCAACGGAGTGCATGTGTTTTTGGTATAGTTGTTCACGTCACACATTCAAGGCAATCTCTACGTCACCATTATAGTATTATACAGCGGATTATATCACATCATACATATACATTTAGTCCCGTTTCTATTTGACACCGTTATAGTGTGATACAGAGACTTATATCACATCACACATATATACATTTAGTCCTGTTTCTATTTGATATTATTATAGTATGATACAGTGGATTATATCACATCACACAAATATACATTTAGTCCCGTTTCTATTTGACACCGTTATAGGATGATACAGAGGATTATATCACATCACACATATATACATTTAGTCCCGTTTCTATTTGATATTATTATAGTATGAAACAGTGGATTATATCACATCACACATATATACATTTAGTCCCGTTTCTATTTGACACCGTTATAGTATGATACAGTGGATTATATCACATCACACATATATATATATTGTGCATACGTCTGCTGTTGTCATTCTCCTCACCATAGTGTAGTGGCAGGATGGTAGCAGTACCTATGTGCAAGCATGTGTGCTAGAGGTTAGTAGTGCTCGTGTGGATGCGATTATTTATTTGTATGGCGGTATCAACTTCAACCGAGTCAATCGTAGGTATCTCTTTACAAATCACTCACAGTTTTACGGTTTTACGGTTTTAGGGTTCAGCGACTGGACACCACTATTTTGATATGAATTCACTAAAAAAAGTGTTTTGCATTCACTTAAGGCACTTGGCAGACATTCTTTTATTATTGATGTGTGATGTGTGATGTGCACACATGCTTTCTACAATGTTTGTTATATGTTGGACAACCTCACTTTGAGACTCATCTGACAACTGGGCTGCACGAAGCTAACCCTATACCCTATACCCTATGCCCGAAACCCTAGATCTCCTTCTTCTACCAATGCACAGGATATATGGAGAGGACAAAAGTCGCTTCAGTTTCTTTCGGCAGTGGTTCGATATAATCGAAACAACACTCATCTTTGCGCTGGGCGGACTACCCTTTATTTGGGACTGGTCAGGCGATGCTCTTGAGTCAATGGGGCTTATGGCCACAGAGAATGAGGTGAGTGCTTGGGTACAAATACAACGGTGTATATTAGCTGAGAGAGTGTGTTTTAGCAAGACTTGTACGACAGCTGAATGAAAGCATATGTGCAACGTATGGATACACACACAAACACACACATATATATATATATTTATATATATGTATAAATATATAAAAGTATATATTTAAATATGTATGTATATATATATGTATATATATATATATATATATTTGATGCATCTATATATATGTATGTATGTATTTATTTATAGGTATTCATGTATACTTGTATTTATATATATTTATATATATATGTATATATCTGTATGCATATATATTTTATATATATATATTTATATATATATATATATATATATATATATATATATACACTACACACACACACACACACACACATATATATATATATATATATATACTATATATAGTAGTTAGGTTAGGGTAGTTAACTTTTACGTTACGTAACGTAACGGTTAA
>NW_014039992.1:46717-55363 GCF_001186125.1 Sphaeroforma arctica JP610
ATATATATATATATATATATATTATATATAGTCACACGCACACACATATATATACTAATAATAGTATATATATATATATATATATATATATATGAATATATATATATATATGTGGGTGTGTGTGTGTTAGTCGATGGGTGTGCATTTTGGGTGCATCCATATATGAACCAATGAGTATGTGCGTATAGTCACGTACATTCAGTTATGTTGATATAATATCATGGTCACTGGACGTTACAGTCGTGTTACGTCTTGTATTGGCTGTGTTTTCTCAATCCGTCGGATGCGCATATGCCCTTCACAGTGTTTTCAAATGCGTGATTCACAAGCGATTCGATTAATGTCCACTTCTGTAGCCGTCTAACCGCATACGAGCCAAGGGATGGGTGTTTGTATCTCATCCGCGTCTTGTCCTCTCGATTGTATTCCAGATTCTGCGGTCCATCCTGTTCATCTACGCTATGCAGTTCTATCAACTGCTGGTCACTCTGCCGTGGAGTCTGTACTTCACATTTGTTGTGGAAGAGCGGCACGCAATGAACAAGTGCGTCTGTGCGTGATGTGGCAGAGCACACGTGCATGTGTTACAACTATGTACACCTGTGTGTTACTATTGTGTGTATTGCGATTGGCTAGTGCGTCTGTGTGTGATGTGGCAGTGCACACGTGCGTGTGTTACAACTATGTGCACCTGTGTGTTACTATTGTGTGTATTGCGATTGGCTAGTGCGTCTGTGTGTGATGTGGCAGTGCGTACGTGCGTGTGATACAACTATGTACACCTGTGTGTTACTATTGTGTGTATTGCGATTGGCTAGTGCGTCTGAGTGTAATGCGGCAGTGTACACGTGCGTGTGTTACAACTATGTACACCTGTGTGTTACTATTGTGTGTACTGCTGATTTGTGCATTATGGATTGTATATCACTCATTTGTGTATAGTCGATTTCTGTATTATTAGTTATTTTGCGTATTACTAGTTTGTGTATAGTTGATTTCTGTACTATTAGTTATTTTGCGTTTTACTAGTTTGTGTAGTTAATATCTGTATTATTAGTTATTCTGCGTATCACTAGTTTATGTTATACTAATTTATGTATTGCTATTTTTTGTATTA
This sequence comes from Sphaeroforma arctica JP610, assembly GCF_001186125.1. NCBI lineage: Eukaryota > Ichthyosporea > Ichthyophonida > Sphaeroforma > Sphaeroforma arctica. The sequence goes on from NW_014039992.1 coordinate 47,835, forward strand.
CTAGTTTATGTATTCCTAATTTCTGTATTATTAGTTATTTTGCGTTTTACTAGTTTATGTTATACTAAATCATGTATTGCTATTTTTGCGTATTATTAGTTTGCGTACAACTAATTTATATAGTGCTATTTTTCGTATACTAGTTTATGTATTACTAATTTATGTAGTGCTATTTTGCGTATTTCTCATTTATGATACACTAGTTCATGTACTGCTAGTTTTGCGTATTACTAGTTTGTGTACAACTAATCTAAGTATTGCTATTTTACGTATTATAGTGTGCGTACAACTAATTTATGTATTGCTATTTGCGTATTACTAGTTTGCGTATTACTAATTTACGTACTACCAATCATCTCCCTGTCCTCTCCATGTCCGCAGCCAAACCCTTCGGTTCTACATCGTAGATCAGCTCAAGTCACTGATACTTACGCTCGTCATTGTGGTATGAGTCATTGCCATACAACTGTGTGCTGTGTGTTGTGAAGGATCACTTGTACCTAACATAACATAAGAGGTGTGTCATGGAATGGCATAGGGGTTTAGGGTCTAGAGTTTAGATTGTCTTCCTGTCGTTGGCGTGTGGTAGTATTCATGTACTCGTTAAGTCCGTGACAGTGTGAGTGCTCTGCTGCGCTGCAATCCATCGCATTTGTGCTGTTGCTGTTGCTGTGTGTCTCATGGGCTGTGCTCCACACTCGCATAGAATCCAAACGGTTTACTGACACCCCTCTGGCCCATGCATGGTGGTTGCTGTGATGTTACTCTTACTATCCCCATGTATAATACCTTGTGCATGGTTAGCCTGGGCTCTACTGACACCCCTGTGGCCCATGCATGGTGGTTGCTGTGATGTAACTCTAGACTATCCCCATGCATAGTACCTTGTGCATGGTTAGCCTGTGCTCTACTGACACCCATATGGCCCATGCATGGTGGTTGCTGTGATGTAATTCTTACTATCCCCATGTATAGTACCTTGTGCATGGATAGCCTGTACTCTACTGACACCCCTGTGGCCCATGCATGGTGGTTGTTGTGATGTAACTCTTACTATCCCCATGTATAGTACCTTGTGCATGGTTAGCCTGTGCTCTACTGACACCCCTACGGGCCATGCATGGTGGTTGTTGTGATGTAACTCTTACTATCCCCATGTATAGTACCTTGTGCATGGTTAGCCTGTGCTCTACTGACACCCCTATGGCCCGCCCATGCATGGTGGTTGCTGTGCATATATCTCTCACCATCCCCATGTATATTACCTTGTGCATGCTTAGCCTGTGCTGCTGGTGACACCCCTGTGGCCCATGCATGGTGGTTGTTGTGATGTAACTCTTACTATCCCCATGTATAGTACCTTGTGCATGGTTAGCCTGTGCTCTACTGACACCCCTACGGGCCATGCATGGTGGTTGTTGTGATGTAACTCTTACTATCCCCATGTATAGTACCTTGTGCATGGTTAGCCTGTGCTCTACTGACACCCCTATGGCCCGCCCATGCATGGTGGTTGCTGTGCATATATCTCTCACCATCCCCATGTATATTACCTTGTGCATGCTTAGCCTGTGCTGCTGGTGCCTATCCTGTACCTGATCATGTGGAGTGGACCATACTTCTACGTGTACGTCTGGGCGTTTGTCTTCTGCTTCTCCATTGCGTCCATCACTGTGTACACCGATTACATCGCTCCCATGTTCGACAGGTATGTGCGAGTGTATTTCCAATATGTTTTTATTTATTTAAGGGTTCTAAGGATTTAGGGTTTATGCATTGTTGTAGCTATATACCTCCATACATCTAGAAGAAAAGTTTACGTTGGAGTACAAATGTAATAAATACGTGAAATATTTTAAACCCTAAACCCTACATATACATCCCATATACACCCAACCCAACCCAGATAAAAACAATATGCTGTATTAGTGTGTGCATTCATCTCCCTTTTGCTAGTGTATGTGTAATACGTAGTTCTGTTTAAGATACACTCGCATGATGGTTTATGATGGGAGTGACACACATACACTGCACCTGTGATGCAGGTGCGTGCATAAATGATTGTATGTGTAAAATGCTCTACTGTTTAACGTAAATGGATATATGTGTAAAACTTTCTTTTGTTTAACGTAATTAATTGTATGTATTTGCGTGCAATGCGATCTGTGGCTTAGATTTTAACATCTGAATTGCGTTTGAATTAGGGTTTAGGGTGTTGGGTATCTTTATCTGTTTGTACGCTATTGCTTTGTACGATGCCTGATGTCTGGTAGGGTTTTAGGGTTTTTAATCGAATCGGGTTTTAAGGTTTAAGGTTTAGGGTCTGGGGATTGATGTAGGTAGGGCAGCAACTCAAACCAGTATTAAGAAGAAAACACCACAGGGGCCAGGATTTGTTGAGGGATTTTGAGCGTAGGGTTTCAATATAGTCCCCTGTTCCTATCGATGGCATACGCAACGGTACACGCTACATAGCCGTACCTACCCAACGCCCACCAGACCAAAACCCTAAACCCAACCCACACAAGTTCTGCTTGAACTTTCACACTCTCACTCGCACCCCTCCTCCCCCCCCCTGTCCCTCCAACCCACACAAGCCCTGTTTGTACTTTCACACACTCACTTACACACACACCCCTGTCCCCTGTGCGCAGATTCGAGCCACTTCCGGACAGTCCGCTGCGCACCAAAATCTCAGCACTGGCGGAATCTGTGGCATTCCCCGCAAGTCAGTTGCTGGTGGTCTACGCGTCCAATCGATCGTCACACAGGTGGGCAAGCCCTAAACCATAAAGCATAAACTATAAGCCACAAACCATGAACCATAACACTAGAACACTGGTATATGGTGATTGTTTACTATGCACTGATAGCAACCAGTATCAACTATTTGGTAATATTACTGGTAGTAGCCTGTAGTGTTTATTTGTTTTTTGACTGGTAATAGCCTGTAGTGTTTATTTGTTTTTTGACTGGTAATAGCCTGTAGTGTTTATTTGTTTTTTGACTGGTAGTAGCCCGTAGTATTTATTTATTTTTGACTGGTAGTGAACAATGAGTCTTGTAGCTCATCCCCACTTGAATCATAGTGTGATACGCATACATACATAAGTACCTACATACATACATACATACATACATACATACATACATACATATATACGTCCATACATGCATGCATGCATGCATGCCTGCATACATACATACATACATACATACATACATACATACAGACATACATATATACAGACATACACGATGAGCCATACCTCACCACACTTGAGTCGCTTGTTCTGTGCAGCAACGCCTACTTTATCGGCTTCTTCAAGAATAAGAAGATTGTTTTGTTCGACACCTTGTTCAAGAAACACGCCAAAAAGAGCGACGCTGATGCCAACGTCTCTTCTAAGCAAAGCGAGACAGAGGAGAGGCCCAAAGGTAACTCATTAGATGACACATAAGTCTTAGATGTTAGGGTTTAGGGTATCTGAGTGATGTAGGTATTAGACGTGGTAATTAAGTGATATGTGTCGTGATTGACTAAACCTTAAAACCCTAAACCTTAGAAGATGCGAAGGAGGAGGAGCCGCTGTTCGATGCAGACGGCAATGTGACCGGAACACGCAACTGCAGTGATGAAGAGGTGGTCGCCATTCTAGGCCATGAATTGGGCCATTGGAAACTCAACCACACACTGAAGATGTTCGCCCTGAATCAGGTGAGTGTTTAGGGTTGGGGTTAGGGTTAGGGTATTAGCGTTAGGGTTTTAGGGTTTTATGCGGACTAAGGATTAGTAGTGAGTGGTGTTATGTTTATTTTTTAGGGTTGTAGAGTTTGGGGAGGGGGGTCCTTGCTTATTTGCACAGAGATTTGGCGTTTGAACTATCCATTTTATTATGTCGGCCATTATTGGTTTTGTATATAACGTTTAGTAGGTAATAGAGTTCAGTTTAATTTGTTGTAGTTTTGTATGTTGTTTTGTTTAGTATGTAGTAAAATTCAGTTTAATCTGATATAGTATTATATATCGTACAGTTTAATATATGATATAGTTCTATTTTAAAGTATTGTATATTGCATAGTTTAGTATATAAAATAGTTCAGTTTAATTTACTATAGTTTAGAATATAATATAGTTGAGCATATAATACAGTTCAGTTTAATTTATTATAGTTTAGTATATAATATATTTTAGTATAATATATTATAGTTTAGTTTGTAATATAGACCACTTAATTTTATCATAGTTTAGTCTAATTAATTTAAGTTTAGTAGATAATATAGTTTAGTATATAATATAATTTAGTCTAATTAATTATAGTTTAGTATATAATATAGTTCTGTTCAGTTTATTGTAGTTTAGTTAAGTAAATATAATTTAGTCAATTTAATTATAGTTTAGTTTATAATATAGTTTAGTTTAGTATATTATAGTGTAGTTTACTATAATCTAGTTTAGTTTAGAGGTTCTTCAGGGTATGCCTCTCCACTGTCTATTATTTGATCACTTTTATCTGTTATCTGCAGGTGGTGCTATTGTTATATATTTGATCACTGATGTCATCTGTTATCTCTCGTCTGTTATCTGCAGGTGGTGTTGTTTACCATGTTCATGCTGTTTGGCCACCTAATGCACAACGCGAGTCTTTACGCGTCCTTCGGATTTGACAGCACTCCTACGCTCATCGGTAGGTCATCAATGGCACATGTAGTACTAAAACCCTAAACCCGAAAACATATATTACCACTGCAACGGTCATGCAACCGATGACAATGGCACAGGTTTAGGGTAATAGAGTTTAGGACCCCTTTGCAAACAAGCACACCCATGCACGAAAGAACGGTCATAGACAGTGAGCACAGATGGCACTCGCCCGTGTTAACGTTTTAGGCTTCAGGGTTGTTTTCACTATAGCGGTAGTACGACACCCGTGTGTTTGCCTTCTGTGCTCTTGTCGTGTGGAGCGTTTCTGTGGGGGTCATGTACATAGGTCTGTCGCTACGCATTGGTTCCTCGATTGACATCACCAGCACTCTATCTCTCTATTGGTGCTGTATTCGGTTCTATGATTATCTGGTGGCAGGTGTTTGTACGTTTGTATGAACTCGCCCTTTCCCATTGCATTGTGCATTTGGCATAGTACTGATGACTCGCATCCATCCTAGCGTTCGTCTACGATTGATTCTATGTGCCTATGTGTGTGTTGCTGCCATGTCACTATCCAATCGCCATTTCAAATGCACACAGATGGTCTAGCGCCCTACATAAACACGCACACATTGCTTTCTATCCCATTAAAGCTCCTCATGTGCTCCACCTGCGTGTGCTTCTCTGTTACAATACGAAGAAACGGCCCATCTCTACACATCATGCAATGACTGCGTTGCTCACATCCCTCATTTGTTCTAGGGTTTAGGGTTTATAGGGTGTATCATTTCCTTTTTGTCCGTTGCTTGCAGGGTTGATTCTGATTATGCAGTTTGTGTTTGGCCCCATCAACATTGCTGTGGGGTTCCTCTTCACCCTCCTGACTCGCATGCGCGAGTACGAGGCCGACGAGTTTGCGGTGGTATGAGAAGTGGTTGTGTGTGTGGTTGTCCGGAGGAAAGAGAGTTTAGGGTGTGTGCGTGCATGTTTTATGTAATGGGGTGTGTGTGTGCATGTTCTGAGTTGTGGGGTGTGTGTGCGTGTTCTGTGTTGTGGGGGGTGTGTGTGTATGCATGTTCTGTGTTATGGGTGTGTGTGTGTGTGCATGTTCTGTGTTGTGGGGGGTGTGTGTGTGTGCATGTTCTGTGTTATGGGGTGTGTGTGAGTGTGTGTGCATGTTCTGTGTTGTGGGGTGTGTGAGTGTGTGCATGTTCTGTGTTGTGGGTGTGTGTGTGTGTGCATGTTCTGTGTTGTGGGGTGTGTGTGTGTGTGCATGTTCTGTGTTATGGTGTGTGTGTCATTCGTATCGTATTGGGAGTGTGTATGTTAGTGTTGTCTGTGCAGTTCATACTGAGTGTTCTGCGAGACGCATGTGCTGCTGTCGTGTGATCAGCTATGGATCGGTTGTATCACCTCACTGTAGGAGGGGGAGGGAGGTGTATTGGATGTTGCGAGTGAGTGTCCTATTTTTAGAGCGTGCACTGCTATTGAGCGGGTTGGTTGGTGATAGAGTAGTGTTCTATTTTTAGAGCGTGCACTGCTGTGTAGTGGGTTGGTTTGGTACGCTGTTCTTGAAGTGTATTGGTTGTGCTAGTCTATTTGAGTTTGCCACTGCTTGCCTTTGTTGGTAGATCAAGGTTTAGAGTTGCGCACCCGGTGCACTCTTTGGCAAAACCTTTATAGAAATCAGAGGTTGATTTGAGCCGTCTCTATGTCCAGAGTACACTGTCAACTTCAGAGATACAGTAAACATCAAGGGCAGACAGGCGCATGACTCCTAGCGCAACTACCTTGTAAGCACTGATCCTTAATCCTTAAACCCTAAACCCCTAAGCTATTAATCCCGAGCTCATCAGTCGGCTGGCTGCGGTTGATTAGGTTTTTGAACTCTCATTGATTTGAATATGGGGACAGGGTTGTATTAACACGATGTGCGCCTTTTCTTTCTTCGCTGCGGCTGTGCCCGTCAGAGCTTAGGCCACGGGACTAATCTCAGGACAGCCCTAATCAAGTTACAAGTGGACAACCTCGGGAACATGACCCCAGACATCCTCTATTCCACGTACCACTACAGCGTAAGTGTTGCGTGAGCTACGCAGGTGTATAATTGTTGGATATCCGCGTATATGTTTTAGGCTTTTATGTGTATCGGAGATCTGTCTTCTTCTGTGTATCTACATACAAGAGCATATTCTATACATCAACAATATGTATTTGGAATTCACTTTAGGACCCCGTGTTTTCTTAGGACCATGCTTGTTGAGAATGTGCTGTGTCATGTGTAATTCCCCGTTGTTGATTCATGTGTACCATTCACATGTCAACTCGTACGTATTCTCGGGTTTGCAATCTGTGTCTCGAGGTAGTCAGAACACTAGATGTCCTGGCAACCTCCTCTTTCCATGTTTTAATGTAGGTGCATAAAAATTGCAAGAAACGAGTGGTCCATATCCTTTTAATCGCCATCCCTTGTCCACTCAGCACCCGCCGCTTGTGGAGCGTTTGGCAGCAATCGATGTGGCTATGGCTGGCCAGAAAAAGACCGAGTAGGTGCAATACACTCTTCGTACAGAAACTGGTTGAAGTACACCATCGAGAATGGAACACCGAGTAACCGACAGAAACTATAAGTCTGTACATAGGTTGGTGGTAAACACCGATGGATAATAAATTCCAACCAAATTCACATATAAAGTATCCTTCAAACTAATACGCTGCTATATATCGTCACCAATAACACATCGATGGCAAAATAAGCTTATGGCAGTATAAGTTCCTCTAAACTTTGACATTCGATTATATATATATATATTTATATTTGTATATTTATTTATATATATGTATATATACAATTATATATATATATATGTATATAGATATA
>NW_014039992.1:55396-59539 GCF_001186125.1 Sphaeroforma arctica JP610
ATATATCTATAAAAAACCCTAAAAACCCTTATATCCGTATGGCGCATACATGCTAGTTCCCCATGGACACTATCAGCTGGCCTTAACGATAGCAACCGTTCCCTTCTGTTAAATTTGGTCACACATAGAATATGACATTTCTGTGACAAAAGGTCAAATTGGGGAATTGTAGTTGGCGTGTGACATGTGTGACACTGAGTCCACGTGATGTGTGACACCGAGTCCGCAAGTGGACATGTGTACATGAGGGTGAGTTTGGAATGTGCATAATATGCATAGGACATGGTTGAATGTTATTGGCTAAAGACTTACTTTATGAAAGTCAATAGTTTGCAAACATGAAACTGTTACTGTATATGGGTACGAAAAATTAAACTTTGTAAAATAGTGTAAAAAATATAGATGATGGCGACAGTGGCAAGTGGTGCCTAATTCTCCCGCTGCCCCGGAAGTTTAGGCTTACATGACTACTTTACGACCGCTCGCATCCGAACTAACGTCTTCGAATCTCGTCCCATCTATCGCCAACGGCAACATTCACCACGATCACAACTTCTGATTATGATATGAGGCTTCTGTAGCGAACTTCATACAGTTAACTATATGCGTCCAGAAGGACTCCCGCAGAGCAAAACCGGAAACACTTTCACAGCTAGCGCTTCATGCTCTGGTTTTAGGGTTTTAGGGTTTTAGGGGTTAGGGTTTAGGTATCTTTATTTGTTTACACGCTATTGCTATATACAATGCCTGATGTCCGGGGTGGACTTGTGGCTACCGGCAGGTGTTGGCAGTTCCCGTGACCCTGCTTTTCAGGGGAGGGCGAACTGTACTATCTAAAGGCTGAGTCTTTTGCGGTCTGTGGTTGTTGTACTTGTTGGGTTGTTTTCCTTCGGTGTGGTAATCTAGTAGTGAGTCCTGTAGGTTTTTATAACCGTACCTGACTTGATGGAGATTCTGTGAGTAAGCTGTGACAGATATGCATATCGTTTCATTGAATATGAGATATGATACAGTGGCTCACCAGTGTATCATACTCACTGCCGCATCACCGGGTCGTGGTGTACGACTGTGTCTGCCGGTAGGCATTCAAGGTGGATGAGTTCGGGGCGGAGGGTGTTTCATAGCGGAGTGTATGTTAATATATGAGCTATTCAAATTCAAGTCAATGCATATCTGTCGCAAGCATATTCGCCAGCGTCCGATCAAATCAGGTGGGGTTACGCTACTACAAATGTATGAGAGTGTAATGTCTATGGGGATGTGATTGTCCAAGTCCTGATCTATATCGAACAGGGGGTGTATGTGATGGTTCGGGAGTTTGCGTGTCCAGAACTGGGGTGCCGCTATATAGGCACTGGCCTGTGGGTGAAGTGTATTGAAGTCCATTTGCGGATTGTCTATCCATAGTATTCTGTTTGCTTGTTCAAAGCGTTGTCTGCGTTCTAACGAAGGCCAGATATACTCGTTATGTGGGTGTTCAGAGTCTATGAGGAGGGTGTGTACTATTGTGGTCATGAGCCGTGGCACTGGGAACACACAGTTCATCAGTATTTGGGGTGGTATGGATCCTTTGTGCAAGTACACCAATTGGTCGTGTAGTGTGAGCATGTCGGTGTAGCGCTTACGGGTGCTAAGGGCGTCAAGTAAGTTGCTATCAACTACAATCTCTTTCTGTGGTGAGATGAGTTTGGACATGTAGGGGAGCACGAGGGGACATTTGAAGTGTGATGTGGTGAAAGGGGTGTTGCTGCAGCCAATGCATGTGAGACCTGCCGGGGTCTTTTCTAGCGTGAACATATACCTGTTCGTGATGTACAGTGCGACTATCGTTGGTACTCTAGAGACTGCTGAAGCTGTGATATTCGAGTGGCGTGTCGAGCCGGTACCGCTCTTCCTCGCCTGGGTAGATGAGTCCAAATCGGAGTGCGCGAGCTGCTTGTCGATGTAGCGCGCTTTCCTTTTTGTTTGGCTTTCTATTTGTGTATGCTTGTTTCAGTTTCCTGTATGTTATGAACGGAGGGTAGTGAAGTATGTTCTCGCGAGCGAGCATAGTGAGTCTCATAGGGGTGAATATGGTTGCTTGTTTGCCCAGATATTCCTGTAAAGGATTTCTGTGTGACATGCGAGTTATATGATTTAAAGACTCACGCACTGCCAAGTGCATAATGCTCGTGCGTTGAGGAGTCCACAGAACTGAATTTGTTTCAGCATAGTTGGTGTGGCTTTTGTTGGAGTCTTTTTGTGTGCGGCAGTGGAAAGGATATATCCAGAGGCTTTATGAATTACGGTATCGAGCTTGTCGAGTTGTGTATTTATTTGTGAAGTGAGCGAGTAGTATGATAGTGGAATAAAAGCAAGACCGTAAGTGATTTTCGAAAGTATAAATACTCGGAAGATCATGAGCTTGTTGTGTGGGTGTAGGTGGGTACCGGCTCGAAAGCCAAGCGGGCCACTATGGCTGATCGAATCGCTTAGTGTATTTATACGCGTTTCTAGCATTTGTACCACGTCTATACCCTTGGGTCCCATAGGGAATTCCAAGTATCTAGCAGTGGGGTGGGCGTCAATACTATTCAGTCCAAGCATGAATGTGTGTGCGAGTTTGGGATTTTGCGGTGCTACGTTTATTGATTTCTTTGGGTGGAATTCTACCCCAGAGCGTTTACCCCATACATAGGCATGGTTGAGGCTTAGTTGCAATTTAAGATGGTCGCGATTGTATATTGATAAGTCGTCTACCCAGCCGAGGAAGCCTCGGGGGTCAGCTTTAGCAAGACTATCGAGTAGCGGGTCAATGTATATGTTGAAGAGTGTTGGAGTTATTGGGTCGCCCTGTGTTAGACCCTGGGCACGTGTGAACGTTGGCCCAAGGACTTGTTGATATGTAATACGGGAAGCTACATTGTGGTACATGTTTTGGAATAAGGTAATTAATGGAGTGGGTACCCGTCTATTATGCAGAAGACGCCACAGACGATCAAGATGCTTTCTTAATGTCAAGAAATACCTGGTGTGTGTGTTTGGCTGTGGGACTTGATTGATTGATGTATTCGTGTAGAGTGAGGGCGTGCGTAAGACATGAGTAGCCTGATTTAAAGCCACCTTGCCTGCTATGTGTTTTGAACGCAGAGAGTTGATTCATGTATCTCAGTAGTACTATTTGGAAGATACGTCGTAGTATCTGTGTAAGTGTTATAGGCCGGAAGAATTCCGGACCTGACGGTACCTCTGTTTTGGGTATAGGTACAATGAGTGTACAAAGCCAGGCCGACGGAATGTTACCCGTGTGTAGTATCTTGTTGAAAAGATAGTTGAATACTTTGAGGATTGGTGACTTGGGGTTTGGTTTACCCTCCTGATCGTGTCCTATTGGGTATATTTCGATAGCTGCTTTTAGAATATCGATATGTATACCGTCGGGGCCGGAACCCTTTCGGCTATCATATGCTAATATAATTTGCATGATGTGTGCGGTAGTAAAGATATCTTGACCTAGAGGTATAAATTCAGTGTGGGTTTCGTCCGGTATTTTGTAAGGTGTTTCCTGATTGAATAGTTTTTCCAGAAATGAGCTGATGATATGTGCAGTTGGTTCGGTTGTGTTTGGTATAGAGGGTTGCTTGGATTGGGATTTCTTTTGTTTGGTATATAGTTTGACAATTGCGGTGTTGTGGATGCGCTCGGTAGCACGTAATGGTGTGTGTGATCTGTGGGGGTTTGGTTCGAGGTAGTAACCATAAAATGTTCCTTGCGCAACTTTCCATAGTTTGTTGATTATTGTATCATATACTGATTTGATGTTGTCGTGGTCTGCATTTTGAATGAGCCGTAGCCATGAACTACAGTTAGCCCGTATTTTTGCTCGAAAGGTATTTGCATAGCGCGGGCTATTGCAATTATAAGTTCGAATTCGGTATCTATTGTATCCGTGTGCTGGCATACATTCCATAGATGTGGGCATAGTACTGGGGTGTTGTATGTCTGGTGATTTAATGCTGAGTGAAAACACCCATTCATGATCGGTTTTGAGTGAAATGTCTGCGGCTTTGATAAGTGTGAGCAGTGTTCTCGTACGTGATTGAGCGTAAGCGTGATCTGTTTTAGGGTTTAGGGTTTTAGGTATCTTTATTTGTTTACACGCTA
>NW_014039991.1:0-15855 GCF_001186125.1 Sphaeroforma arctica JP610
TATATATAACTACCGCATCACCGGGTCGCGGTGTGCGACTGTGCCTGCCGGTAGGCATTCAAGGAGGATGTTTTCGGGGCGGGGGGCGTTTCATAGCGAGGTTTTCGTTGATATAAGTGCTATTCAACTTCAAGTCAATGCATATTTGTCGCAGGCATATTCGCCAGAGTCTGATCAAGTCAGGCGGAGTCACGCTACTACATCTTTAAGATAGTGTAATGTCTATTGGGATGTCATTGTCTAAGTCCTGGTTAATGTCAAACAGGGGGTGTATGTGGTGGTTTGGGAGTTTGCGTGTCCAGTGCTGGGGTGCCGCTATATAGGCACTAGCCTCTGGATGTAGTGTGTTGAAATCCATTTGCGGATTATCTAGCCATAGTGTTCTGTGGGCTTGTTCGAAGCGACGTTTGCGTTCTATCGAAGGCCAGATATAATCGTTTTGTGGGTGTTCAGAGTCTATGAGGAGGGTGTGTACTATTGTGGTCATGGTCCAAATTAGAGTTCGCGAGCCGCTTGTCGATGTAGCGCGCTTTCCTTTTTGTTTGGCTTTCTATTTGTGTATGCTTGTTTCAGTTTCCTGTATGTTATGAACGGAGGGTAGTGAAGTATGTTCTCGCGAGCGAGCATAGTGAGTCTCATAGGGGTGAATATGGTTGCTTGTTTGCCCAGATATTCCTGTAAAGGATTTCTGTCTGACATACGAGTTATATGATTTATAAGACTCACGCACTGCCAAGTGCATAATACTCGTGCGTTGAGGAGTCCACAGAACTGAATTTGTTTCAGCATAGTTGGTGTGGCTTTTGTTGGGGTATTTTTGTGTGCGGCAGTGGAAAGGATATATCCAGAGGCTTTATGAATTACGGTATCGAGCTTGTCGAGTTGTGTATTGATTTGTGATGTGAGCGATTAGTGTGATAGTGGAATAAAAGCCAGACCGTAAGTGATTTTCGAAAGTATAAATACTCGGAAGATCATGAGCTTGCTGTGTGGGTGTAGGTGGGTCCCTGCTCGGAAGCCAAGGGGACCGCTGTGGCTTATTGATTCATTCAGGGTGTTTATACGTGTTTCCAACATTTTTACGACGTCTATTCCTTTGGGTCCCATAGGGAATCCCAAGTATCTAGCAGTGGGGTGGGCATCGATACTATTCAGACCGAGCATGAACTTGTGGGCTAGTTTTAGATTTTGCGGGGCTACATATATTGATTTCTTTGGGTGGAATTCTACACCGGAGCATTTGCCCCATACATAAGCATGGTTGAGGCCTAGCTGTAATTTGTGGTGATCGCGGTTGTACAATGATAGGTCGTCGACCCAGCCGAGAAAGCCTCGGGGGTCGACTTTGGCAAGGCTATCAAGTAGCGGGTCAATGTATATGTTGAAGAGTGTGGGGGTGATTGGGTCTCCTTGAGTTAAACCATGAGCAGGAAACTCAAACAAGCATACACAAATAAAAAACCAAACAAAAAGGAAGGCGCACTGCATCGACAAGCGGCTCGCGAACTCCGATTTGGACTCATCTACCCAGGCGAGGAAGAACGATACCGATTCGACACGCCGCTGGAACATCACAGCTTCAGCAGTCTCTTATTCAGAGTCCCCACGATAGTCGCACTGTACGTCACGAACAGGTATATTTTCACGCTAGAAAAGACCCCGGCAGGTCTCACATGCATTGGCTGCAGCAAAACGCCTTTCACCACATCACACTTCACATGCCCACTAGTGTTACCCTACGTGTCGAAGCTCATCTCGCCACAGAAAGAAATAGTAGTTAATAATAACCTACTAGACGCTCTGAGCACCCGCAAACGCTACACCGACATGCTCACACTACACGATCAATTAGTGTATCTACACAAAGGACCCATAGAGCCTCAAATGCTATTGAACTCTATATTCCCAGTACCATGGCTCATGACCACAATAGTACACACACTACTCGTAGACTCTGAACACCCACAAAACGAGTATACGTGGCCGTCATTGGAACGTAGACAACGCTTTGAACAAGCAAACAGAATACTATGGATAGACAATCCGCGAATGGACTTCAATACACTTCACCCACAGGCTAGTGCCTATATAGCGGCACCTCAGTTCTGGACACGCAAACTCCCGAGCCATCACATACACCCCCTGTTCGATATAGATCAGGACTTGGACAATCACATCCCCATAGACATTACACTCTCATACATTTGTAGTAGCGTATCCCCACCTGATTTGATCGGACGCTGGCGAATATGCCTGCGACAGATATGCGTTGACTTGAAGTTGAATAGCTCATATATTAACATACACTCCGCTATGAAACACCCTCCGCCCCGAACTCATCTACCTTGAATGCCCACCGGCAGACACAGTCGTACACCACGACCCGGTGATGCGGTAGTGAGTATGATACACTGGTGAGCCACTGTATCATACCTCATATTCAATGAAACGATATGCATATCTATCACAGCTGACTCACAGAATCTTCATCAAGTCAGGTACGGTTATCAAAACCTACATGACTCACAACTAGATTACCACACCGAAAGAAAACAACCCAAAAAGTACAACAACCACAGACAGCAAAAGACTCAGCCCCTCGATAGTCCAGTTCGCCCTCCCCTGAAAAGCAGGGTCACGGGAACTGCCAACACCTGCCGGTAGCCACAAGTCCACCCCGGACATCAGGCATTGTATGTATATAGCAATAGCGTGTAAACAAATAAAGATACCTAAACCCCTAAATTCTAAAACGCAATATCGTCCTTATCTGTTATCAGACCACAACGTTCGTCTGTCACGCCGCCTGAATTTCCATTGTCTTCGCCCCATTGATCCCCGCATTCTACATTTAAATCGGCGCATGCCACGTCCTGGCAACTTGGGCCACGGTCATCATTCATCTTGGATGAATCGCAGACCCATGCCTTCTCCTCTGCTGTTGGTACGAGGGGCACATTTCCACCCGAGTCACCTGAACCACTGGTCGAACCACCATCATCATCTATATTATTATCGCTAACATCGTCTGAATTGGAGTTGATCGATTTTTTAGCACATGTACAATTCTTACCCTTCTTTCTATCACTGTCGTCGTCATCGTCATCGTCATCATCATCATCATCGTCATCATCATCTTTATCTTCATCTTCATCATCTTCATCATCTTCATCATCGTCGTCGTCGTCGTTTGCGCGTGTGTTTTTATCATGTGCTACGATTTGGTGTCGCAAACGATGGCTATGAATCGCAACCCGTATGCATGCGACAACAATAAACGTTGCCAATATAGCAATAATTATCGCATATTTGACAAGCATTTTAGATATATGTTACATTTTAGACGTGCACAAAAAAAATAGACTCGTGTATATTAATCACGGCCGTGGTCCTTGATCTTCTATGCTCAATTCACGACAAGCAAAATAGTTTGAGGGGTCTCGTGAACGAGGGACCACCTGGCAGTCAACAATTGCAACGCGTGTGTTATCATACCACTTGTGAAATATGAAGTCCAGAAAAAGTATGTTTCGTTCCACAATACACTCGTCTTTCCGCATATTGTTGTGATAATGTTCTACGCCCGGGGGGATCCGGAAGCGCAGAATGCAGCAAACTGATCCTCTGATAAAACGCGCCGCGTGCTGAATGTCGGGCGAGCACGATAAGAACCCCGGCTCATTCAGGTGAAAGCCTGCGAGGGGGCCGTCAACCGGTCAATCGTTTTTTATTCTTTCTTCTTTTTTCTTCTTCTTCCAAAAATCTGTTAGACATGCGAGTGCACCCCGTACTGCGTTCCCCGCGGAAGCGATTTTGTTTTTGTTTTTGTTTTTGTGTATTTCGATGCAAGCCACGGCCACTGCGGTGGATATTCACCAATGTCTTCCAGGACGCGCTGCTTGATCACTGCGCCCAACGTGTTGACGTCCGCACCTCGTTCATCGTACAGCGCGTCCTGCAACTGCAGCTGGTAGTCCGTGTATTCGTCCATAAACTTGCTCTTGCAATCTTCCGCCAGTATCACATCCAAGTTCTCGACTCCGAGCACCTAGAAACAAAAGTTGCCACAGGTAGGCGCCAGCCTCAGCTTGTGCTGTGCGCGTTGCAGCCGAAATATTTGAAGTGGCACACTGGCGCTGCTCGTCAGATACATACTCCGGCGAAGTTCATACGGGACGTCCGCGTCAAGGATGGCCAGCACATCCGCCACACTGCCCCACGGGTGTGTCGCGCACTCTATCACATCCGCGTCAGTTAATCCCATGTACGCCTGCTCCGCACACGCAAGCTCGTACCTTTCCACATTTCTCGACATATAGAGCTCTTCGACCGCCCCCGCAATGTAGTCGCGAACCACATCGATGCCCTTGTCGATTGCAAACCCAAAGTTTGGATCCGCGTACACTGCCGCATACAACCTAACACTTTCGGGCGTTTCTAGCACAATACCCTGGGACTCTGCCAGCGTGTGCAGCCCCGTCCATTCACCCAAAACGTCCAGTGTGCTGGTGGGGGACGTGATGCAGAACTCCTCAACAAACGCAAAGGGCCAGTGTTGCTAGGCACCCAACCGGGCCGCCAGGTCCGGTGGCCACAGGGTGTTGGCGCTGGCGAGTAGCAGGCGCAGCACCGGTGGTTCCGCGACATTCGCGGTGGTGTGTGCGTCACATCCCAAAACACCCACCAGGGAAATCGCTGCGTCAAAGTGACCATCCGTGCACTCGCATTCGGTCAGCTGGGCATGCCGGATAAGCCGGAGGGCACACAGCAGCTTGTCGATTTCGTGGGCGTCGTTCTCGTACACGAACGGCCACAGTTTCGTGGGGCCGGCCTCGCCTTCGACCATTCCCAACCTTACACGGCGATCCGCCAGGCCGTCAAAGTCCAGGATAATTTCCAGTCGTGCAAATGCACCCACCACAGCCGCAGGTACGAGTTCGCGCCAACGGGGCTGTCGTGATAGCCAGATCGACCTTGTGGACGTAAAGGCACCGCCGGTGATTTCGTCGACGAGTCGACAGCCGATCGCGTCAACGTATTTCTGGTACTCGCCGTAGGCGACGGTTGACATTTCCAGGTCGGGGAACTCGACTCTCAGCCGTACCATGCCCGCGATGGCCTTGACCGTGCTGCGGCGGGGTGACACCGTTCCCCTTTCTCTAAATCCCTTCAGGAAGGGGTGGTCAAGTGGAATCTCGGGCCACTCGGCGACCAGTAGCGCGTCGCGCTGAGCAACAGTCAGCTTTTTGAGTTGGTCGGCGTCCAAGGTGGCAGTTTCAGGGTTCGAATTAACCTTGAGGATTTCGAGTACAAACAGTTCTCTCTTGGTGCGTTTATCGCGGATGTACTGGACATGCTGCTGCTGTTGTACAGACTGCGTGTGCAGCACTTGCGTAGCCCCACGCACGTACTCCCAGTCGCCGTATTGCTGCAAGTATCTCTCGAGAAGATCGCGCATACTGTACCGCCTTGTGACGCCGATGGACCGGTAGCCCCGTGCACCCTTGTCGAACAAGGTTGTGAATGTCGGCACGTCCGCAAGGTCCACAGGTTGAGGCAGTATATCAACCACATCCTCCCACAAGACGGTCTGCTCATTCAATCTCTCGGGCAGGTCGTAAAACTCCTGCATTGCGGCGCGCAGGTGCGACTTGCACTCTGATCGAAGTGTGCAGCAGTACTTGAGACGTGAGTCTGCGAACCACATGGTGGCGGGCTAGTTGGTCAGGAGCGTCTGACGGCAGTTCACACAGTATGTTTCGAGCCACGCCAGCACCCCGGCCGAGTCTAGCGTAGGGTTGTCGCATCCCGTGAATGAAGCCTGTAAACCGGGCAAGGCCTTGGCAATCCGCACATGTCCATGTACATCGCCCACCAGGTGCAATTTCATGGCGTACCACAACGGAATCTTTTCCAGAAACACGTTCAAGAGTTCAGCGGGAAGATTGGGGAGCTTGAAATTGCGTTCGGGCTGCCCAACCCAGACGGATGCGAAGACGACAATGTCGACAACCGTGCTGCAGCCCAGGTAGTCCCGGGCTATAATGTTGGCCTCGGTGAAGGGTTTTTTGTCCGTCAAATCAACCAGTCGCACGGGTGTTTCGGACAAGTCCAATTCCAGATCATTAATAAAATCCAGGTTGCTCGCAGTCAGCATGTCGACAAGCGTGGGATACTTGTACACTTGAGCCATCGGTAGTGTGCACATCTTGTGGTTGATGGTGATAGTAAGCGCCATCTTGCGGATTATAGGGTTTAGGTGGGTTTTTTATGGGAGGAAGGATCACCGGAAAGGCGTGTTTCGTGGCCACCCCCTAACAGAATTTTTTATATATAGTATTTAAGCGTTTTAGAGATGTGTATATCAGCTCACAATTACATCTTTTTGATTTTTTTTTCTTTCCTTACACCATGGGGGACTCTACCTTTGTTTCAAGTCTAAAAAAGACAATTGCTGGACTAGCCTGTCCTATACTGTCAAGGGACCAATTTACAGGAGACTCGTGTACGGAGGCGGTTCAGATGGCGCGCCAGGCGCTCAAGGACAATGGCGTACTAATTATCCGAGGGTGTAATACGCGCGCAGCTTGTGCGGCCGGGCAAGAGGCTGCGTACCGCGCATGGGAGCGCGACATTAAGCCGAGCATTGATACGGCGGCCCATGGGGCAAAGGTTGATGCGGCCAAGACCATCTACGATGTACAGGAGGCTCAGCAAAAGGTGCTGTGGCCCACGGGAGTTGTCGGCAACAAGGGATTTGGATTTCTGTATGCGCAGCCAGAAGCCAAGGCAGACTATCATGCAACTAAACTGGGGGACTTGGACCATCCGGACAGCGAACTGACCACGGCCATCCTGTTCCAGGTCACGAGAAATGTGGGTGGTATGATGTCTCAGAATTCGTTCAAGACTTTTCGGGGTGTCATGCCTGTGCCTCACGTAGACAACTATCCCACCTCGGAATCATTTAATCGTGTGCAGGCCATGGTCATTGGATACAGGGAGGGCGATGTACGCCTGATGTTTGGGCGGACCACGCACCAGCCAGACATCTCAGCCTTGTACCGGAACAAGTCCACGGCAGGCTTTACCTCACTGTCGAACCCTGACGCCATAGTGGATGTGCTGGAGGCGGCGGATGCCATTGTAATCCCCGAGCCCGGCGACATTGTGTGCTGGACCGCTGGTGTGGTGCACTTTGAGATGAACATTAACCAAGGGTAAGTTTAAACCCACACGAGGCCATGTGCAGGAACGCTACGTTGTGGGGACGCACAATCCAAGCGGCAGCCTGACGCAGACGCAGCTGGAAACGCTGTCTGGAATGGCCGAGTCTGGGTTTATCCTGCATCCATACGTTGGACCAAAGAGCCAGTTTGGGCCTGCAAATGCAAATACCTTTCACCGCAAGACCACACAGTTCTACCGCCGCAGAGTCCAGCCGCGGTGTGAGAAGAAGCGGTTTGCTGCGGCAACCAAGAGTTGCCAGGCCAAGGTGCACAAGCTGACTGATCGACGCCGGCAACTATACGGTCTCCAGGTCAAGAACCCTGGTTGTCTGTTTGTGGACCCTCTCGCCCAGCGGGTGTATACTGTCATTGTTTAATAATAATAATAGATCACATTTTTATACTAGTACGTGCGATGCAACTTACCCACTCTTGACCTAGTCACCTAAATCTGGCGTCTCGACAGAGCCCCAACGCCGACAACTGTACGGTCTCCAGGTCAAGAATCCCAGTTGTCTGTTTGTGGACCCACTTGCCCAGCGGGTGTCTATAATAAAACTTTTTTACATGCGATACTTGTGCTTAACGCAATAACCCTGCTGTTTCAGTGCCGTTAAAAGAAACGAACGCGTCCTCATAAAGAAAAATAATGACCTTTTCGCCGTTCGAAATGCTGGGAATCCTCTCGAGGCATATGTGGACAGTGGATGAACGGAAGGCCATGCACATGTGGACGTGGTACGGGGGCAGTGTTATCATACCCACGCTTGATGCGAATTTTGAGGTGAGAGAATACATTGACGACCTTGACGTAACTGACATGTCCGACATCGATGTTGTAAGGTCTGCTCGTTGGAAAATTTCCAGGGCGCTTGACACAATGTGGTTCCGAGCGCCATCACTCGGCGAGGATATTACAGTATACCGCTTCACAAAAAAACCGGAAGAGTACGACCATGCGCCGACGTTTTCGTTCAAGTCGTTCACATTGGCTTTCGAGCCCATACATTTCGAGCAGTTTCTCGATTCGAACAAGCGGTGTTGTCTTATGTCACTGACGATACCGGCCGGAACTCCAATTTTGGTTGATGCACTGTACGGCAATTTGTCAGAAGTTATTTTTCCCCGGGGGACAATCTTTCACCACGAACACGAAGAAGAATATCAGGGATTTGCAATGCGGGTATACAGTGCAGAGTTTCCAGACGCATTATTACTGAAGAAGGTTGAATCACTAAGGAGGCGTCCACATGTTTACTACCATGATTTTAATCTGGCAACGGACCAGCAACACTTTAAATGGTCTCAAGGCGATCCGGATGCCATTTCGAGATACAACGATCGAATCGGAGTTCAGGAAAAAAAATGGAATGGCACTCGAGTTTTTTTTTTTTTGGGGAGGGGGGGGGGGTTATTGTGCTAGTCTAGCAAACGACACCTGAATCTAGATACTCGTGTCGCAAGCGTATCTTTCGGCCCCGTGTCTCTCACAAAGTACAGCCCCACCTTCGGCTTCAGGTAGCTGCCGCTGGCAATGGCCATGTCTTTTTGAGCGGCGGCTTGACGGCCGCCAGTGGGTCCGCTCCCGAGTGACCTAGAGACTTTACAGAGAATTCCAGCGATGGAGCCGTCTTACTGAACCTTGCCGTGATCATGTACATGTACCACTTGTCAAAGTGTTCCTTGACTTTGAACAAGTCAATGTTGTCGAACACGCCCCCAGGAGAGTGGAACTGCGCCACCATGTTCTTGTTGACCGTCAGCACGGCGATCAGCCCGTTGTTAAACACCTGGTAAAGGTGCAGCGAGCTGCCCTCGGTGTCCATGGGGGGCACGATCTTCAGCGCAAACGTGTACTGGATTGTGCGATCGTTGACCTTGAGCGACGCGGCGCTAGGCCCATCGGGCAGTCTCGTGAGCTCGTTGCGCGGCCTCTGAGAGTCTCCGGCGCCGTTGGAGTCGTTGGTGTGCAGCGTAAACTCCATCACTTGTTTGTTGAGCTGCGAGTCCAGCACACTCGCATAGTGATCGAAGTCGTGCGTCTGTTCGGAGGCCGACAGCACAAGACTGCAGTCTGTGTCGGTATTTTTAGGCGTATCCTCCTCGGTCGTAGTCGTGGTGTTTGTGGCCGTACCATCATCCTCGCTCGTGGTCGTTGTATTAGTACCACCAAAAACACTAGGGACAACAACGGTAGTGGCGCTGCTGGAGCTAGATCCCCCCCCCCCCCCAAAATAGAATCCCAGAAATACCAGTCCGGCAGTCATTTATGCCTTGAAAAAAAGACAAAACATTTATTTATTAGATTTCACCTGGAACACACGTCGACCCTGGGTGTACCCGACTCGTGGGTGGTTCACCGATCGGACCTCACCGGTCAACCACACGTTACGATTGTCGCGTCTGGGTATATAAGGATAGGGTGCAGTCGTCAAACGGACAGTCTCAATTTTATTCTTGTTACTTGCACCCTGAGAATGATGACGTCCAACAACGGTAGTGGCAGCAACCACGGTGGGTTTGGGAACGGGTTCACGTCGTACATTGATCTCACGGGCTCCGAACCAATAACGAGGATGGTACGGCACGAACAAGGAACGACGTCTGACGAACCCGACATGCCCACACCCCAAAGTCGCAAATCGCACCCGATCGTTGTTCACCGCTACCGGCTTCGCCCACGATGCGTCTGTCGTGTGTGCCATAGTAGCGGGACGTAACATATATGTTGTCAACGTGGACCCCGATCGTGAGTTCATCAGCGAGGCAATGCACGATCCGTTTAAAATACTCTCATTGTCCGCGTGCCAGTCGAGTTTGCATTTCGCAGTGGGATACAATACTCCGTGGACTAGAATCTGGGAGCGATCGGCCCCTATAATCTCTGCGACGCGTGTCACAAGACCTACTACAGCTTCCGGAATCGGTGTACACTTGACGCGCTTGTCGGAGAACGCATACTCGGGAATGGCATTGGACCAGTCGGCCACGAAGCGACCGTTGTTGGTGTAGTGCTTGCCAAACAAGACTGTGTGATCCGGCACCGCGGTGGCAAGGAGTGTGGTTCGAACCACGGAGCTCCACATGCCGAGTGTAGAGTCACTAATTAGAGCCACACGCTGCGCAGAAGTAGATGGTATGATTGCAACGTCAAGCGCTTTAGCGTTCAATATTGTGGGTCCAGGTGTTGTTGTCTGCTACTACGCGAAACGACAGATTAATCCTCCACCCCTTGGATTCGGAGATGCTGGCACACGGTGCTTGGTCACCTTTTGGAATGTTTTGTTCTCAAGTAGTCCATCTTTGGTCGTTGTGTACATCACACACAGATCTCCGTGGCCAAGGATGAATTCATGTACGTTGAAGGCACCTTTGTACTTGTACATTATGATGATGGTGTGTGCGTGTGTGTGTGCGCGCGTGTGTGTGTGAGTGAGTGTGATATTATATATCCCCCAAAAAAAAAGTTCCTTCACATACCCACACGACAGGGCTGAATGATGAAGGGGCTTTATTTTATAATTTTTTTTATCGTCAACATTTTTCCTATAAAAGCGATCGCCTTTCCGATTTTTATTTCACTTCCCATTAATCCAAAAATCAAAAATCAATTTACTAATCATGAGTACTTCTCAACTTCTCAGCTTCGTCCGAACAAACCCCGGCGTGTATCCAGTCAAGGAGATGGTCATTGTGATTTCGACCGTTTTTCTCAACGAGTATCTTGACTGCGATGCCATGGAAGATCGATGCATCCAGACCGATTCTCTGTCCCAGTACCAAGGTGAAGAAACGGAGCAAGTCCCCCTCATCGCGTGGCTGTTGGAGTTCCTGGGTTATGAGCCGAGTTTCAAGACCATTCCCGACTTGGAAGTGAAAAGGAACCTTGAAAGATTTTTATTGGACAACGATATCAAAGAAATCCCGGTTGCCATGACTTTGCTTTATACCCTACAAAAAAACCCAGATTAAGACTGGTGTCTAGTTTTTACAATACGTGCCGCGAGTGCAATGCAAAGATTGACACGCGAAATGCGGCCCTGAGGGCAGCGGAACTGAAAAAGAGCCAACAGCCCCGCCAGTGGATTGCACGTCCCCTGAAGCCGCATCAACGCGTGAACAAAAATGTCATGTAGTATTGAATAAAAATAAAGTTGAAATCAACAATAATGATGAGTTAACAATAATGATATGTAGCCGGAATTGGTGGCGTTGATTACGTACGCGGGTCTTAATGGGGGAAATCTCAAATCTGTATTCCGCCGTACTCGACAAACTAGGGTCGAACACTGCATATATGTTTTTAGATATTGAAGTGTATTACCACGACTATGTGGAGAAGAGTGTCGAGGTGGACACGCTGTGCTAGACGCTGAAGACGCTGGCGAACAGGCTGAAATCGGCCCCGGGAAATGTCGTACTGACGTACATCGCAAATACCGACCAACTGGTCCGCACCAAGCAACCTTGGCAGAGGCGGTGGAAATTGGACTAGGTATTTTGTAGCATAACGAATGCGATTGATCCCACACACGTTGGTGTGCTCGTGAGCTACGGATTCACACCCTGTACCACCGATGTGGGGATTTACTCGAGCGGTGACACCGTGCTCCGATTCCGTATACCCAGTGACGTTTCGTACTTTGATCAGGGCCAAGAAATCGTCGTACAGCGAAACGCTGCTTTTGCAGACTTTTCACCCGCCGTTGACAAGTCGGGGGTCAGCATTATCACCTGCAGACTAAAACTACTTCGTGATTATTTAAAAAAAAAATTATCCAGGGTTCACGTGTGTTCCTGGTGATATCTAATAAATAAATAAAAAGGTATTCAGCCGAATCGACGTCGTTTAGGTGGCGACACGGCATCGTCATCCCGGTTCCGTTTCCGAGTATGGTTTGACGGTGGGGCCGACTCCACACCTCGTAGTTTAGGCGGTGATACAACATTGCGTTTCAGAGCGTCGGCTCGTCGCCAACATCCACCCTTTTCCGAATCCGGTCATCGTACTCGTTCGACAGTATATCGAGTGCCACGCGACAACTAAACGTCCTGCATTTCACGGCCACTCTGTCCGGGATTGTAGTTGCCAGACGTCTGTCCTGCAGTGCGATTAAAAGTTCGTCCATGAATCCGAGAGATCTTGCACTGGTTGGAATGACACCCCTCCCCTTCAGAGCGAGGACGCCGTACGAGTCAAATGCCCACGCCTTTTTGCGTACAATCAAAAAAAGCTCCACCTTGATATCGGCAAATGTCATGTAACCACCGTCGCCGATAAATCGTTCAACCAACGACGGCAAATCTTCAAATTGGGGCGGGAATATCCATCTGTTTGCAGGCACTTTCCACCGATAATCGACCAGGTAATCCACAAACAAATCCACAAACAGGGGGTCGATGGGCAACATATTGTTACGCATGAACACGGCAGCCGTTGGTAAATGTAGAGAATATATAGTTTGCTCGTATTCTTCTCGGAACAGGTTTGTGTCAATGTTTGGAAACCGCAGCATGACCTGCTCGAGATATTCGGCGTCATAAGTTAGCCTCGCTCCCATTAGGGATTTCTGTGTGTCTAGGTACGGAAGTACAAGTTTTGCTAAGGCCGGGCTTCCGTGCGAGAACGCATACTCGAGTTTGTCATACAGGTGAATGTGTGGCCGCATTGCCCGTACAAAGTCGGCGTCAAACTGTTGAAATGCCATTGTGACTAGTTTGCGTATATACTTTTCTTCAGTCAGATTGCGTAGGATACAGGGGATCATATCCAGGCGAGTGTGTATGTCACTGAAATCGAGCCTACATTTCGCAACAGACGGATGGTGCAAGAACGCATTTATGATCTCAACCGTCCCGTACTTAAAACATGGTAATAGCAAATCTATTAGACATGCGATGATCTCTACAATGTATGACGCAATCAATAATATGCCAGTAGATAGTCACATCTTTGAGCACCATAACGAAAGAGAAGCCGTTCTTTAGAGGTTAAATCGGATAAATAAAACGTGCGATATCATGGTTTTCGACCGGGGGTATTACTCCAAAAATCTTATGGAGTACCTTGATCAGTGTGGTTATATGTACGTGTGTCGTTTGAAAAATAACAGTCAATATCCCTATATGAGACGTGGTCATACGTTGTCCAGGTTTGACATTGGCAACTCGACGTTTACTCTGCTCTCAAATGTTTCATTGGACCGAGAGGTAATAAAAACTTTTATAAAAAACGCTGGAGCGTCGAATCATATTTCAAGGTTTTGAAATCAGATTGGGGTTCTTCCAAGTTTGCGACATTTGGAGTAACTGCAATCCAGAAAGAGTTACTCTTTCGCGAAATTGGTCTTATGTCAGTACATAGCAATCTGATTTCACGTGACCAAAAGGTATTCGCGAACTTCCACTTTGAGAGCATAAAATTCATGCTGAGTTTTATTCCATCAGTCCATAGTGTAGACTCCGTCCAATTAAAATCGGAATTAGGTAGACTCCAGCGCCATGGATAAAGGAGGCCAGTGTGCTGTAATGGAACGCTCTATTACTGCACCGCGTACTTGGCTGGATTGTGAAGACGAAGGCTGTTAAAGTACAACAATCCGTGCCTGGGACTAAGTGCACAGTTTTATTGAACCTGAATACCTATGGACTCTATACAAAAACGTTCTCTATGCGCCCGTACTGACAGAGTCGAGATGGGACTTGGACCAAGTATCATTCGGACCTGAAGATGAAGCTGGACAAGAGCTCTGCCGCCGAGTATCTTGTGCGCCGGTACTTGTCCGAGGCAGACCAGTTATCTCTGATTATTGACGAGTATCACCGCCCCGCCCTTGTCCAATTCTCCGCTGGTGCCGAGGAGGGTGCTCAACCGACGGTTGGGGACCAGATCCAGTTCCAGTCAACCCTCCACATGGCTTTGTGGTTATTAGATGTCGCCCCGGATAGCCCAGTGTATCACTCTGTAATTACTCGGTATCTCGCTGCACCCAAGTACCACCGCAGCTCTACTTGGATTCTTGGTGTCGACGTGGTACCTGAGGAACGAAAGGAAATAGTGTTTGTTAGCAATGTTCAAACTCTCAAGTTGACTGTGCCGTCGAGTCAAACTAGGGATGAGATGATCCAGCGAATGCTGCCGACCGCGAATGATCCAAGGTCGCTGCCGATTGTTTTTAAACTTGATTCCGCCGGCTGCTACAGGGGTAGAATTGCTATTCCTGGATACATTAGCAAACCACCAGTCGTACCCGAGATCCGTAATCACTCTACAAAACCAGCCCTGATATTTGAGTTGCTAGAACAGGCGGACCCTGTTTTTGAGACGGCGATAGTCCACTCTGCCAAGGTTTATGTCGGCAAGCGCGAAACTGAGCCACGTCGCCTTCCACCAAGGAGCAATGTATCCTCATCCGATATAAGGACATTTGAAGCCAACATATTTTCCGTCACTGGCGAAGAGATTGTCTCCTCACTCCGTGCGTTTGGGCAGGTTCTGCACGACACCATAGATACGGTTACCCGTGACTTCCGCGACCGATTTGATTTTTCCGAGTATTGTACCTTGCTGGACATTTGTCGGGGTGATGGACAGTGGGTCGCGATTGTAAACTCGTTGTGTGACAAGAGTCATAAACGTAAATATGATGATGCTCTATATAGACGGATGGCACAATACGCAACAAGGAACGACCCAAATGGTTTCTGCAAGTTTGTGGACTCGGCCTCCAGTATCTACATTGAACGCCGCGTCGACGTGTGGGCTGCTTTACTAGGTCTTGACCAGGACAATCCAACCAAGGCAGACTTATTTCGGGCTGTGAAGACCATGAGGCCTCCTGAGGATGAAAAGGACGATCCGGGTGAAACTAAGATCAAGATCAAAAAGGGCAAGCGACGTGTGGGTCCAAAGTTAGCGGCGACCATACCGGTGGCGACGGATCTTACGTACAACAATGAGATTTTCACTCTGAATTTCCGGGGCAAGCAGATCAAGTGGACAACCCAGCAGTTTCAGCAGTGTACCGGTGCGACTCAGATGCGGATGGAACTATATCAAGTGCCCAGGTCTGCCATGGAGGCCCAGAAGCTAATGATTGAAAGCCTGGTAAAAGTCGCTGTTCAGACGAGTGGACGTACACTCTCTGTAGATATAGACAAGAACTTTGGCGAATCTGCGATGACAGAAAGTTATGAGGATCTAGACAGGGACGCACTTGCCGAGAAGTACGACTCGGATCCTGAAGTCACCAGGAAGTGGATCTCAATACCATCACGTGCCGCATCGAAGATTAGAGAGTTTGAGCTGAACAAGGAGTTCCCGCCGCTAGCATCTAAAAAGGTGGTGGGTGGTACCATGCCATACTACAAACGAGTCGACAACAAAATCAGCTATTTCTCGAATGGAGTAACTACCACTGTGGCCGAGGGCGATCATATCAGCTCGATGGTGGGGAATCTCGTAAGAGTATCTGGGAAACAGGCGAGTATATTTAGTGTACTGGAGGGTGCCGCAAAGTATAGGTCTGCCTCTCGGCTGCGGCGGGCTTTTGGAACAACTGTGACGCAGCTGGATTTTGCTGGGGTGGAGTGTAAGTCGAATGGGAACTTCGCTGTGGCTAGGAAG
>NW_014039991.1:42833-45943 GCF_001186125.1 Sphaeroforma arctica JP610
TATATATATATATATATATATATATATAATATATACACACACACACATATATATATATATATATATATATATATATATATATATATATATATAGATTGAACTGATGGAACGAAGCTAAGCGAGGAAGCAAGGAAGATAAGATGTTATGTTAATAGGGAAATCATGCAAAAATAGATCAGATTTGATTTCAAGTAATATACACAAATATAACGATAGAAGATCGTTCGCCCCTATAACATAATGATTTACACATATGCTGATTTTACTGGAAATTCAATTATGTATACATATAAACGTATCTGACATACTTTTAAATGTATACAACGTACATATAAACGTATCCAACATACACATAAACGTTTACAACTTGCACATAAGCTTATCCAACATACATATAAACGCATTCAACAGTACGCATAAACGTATCCAACATACATATAAACGTAACCAATACATATATATACCACTTTCGCGAGCCACACATGAGCCATACCCTTCCAGATTAAGAGATTTCCAAATTTGTCCCATGGCCGTTCGCGTCTTAACATTCGGATCGTGTTTGTACCGGTACAATTTCGGCACCAACTGGGGCAGATATGGGTCCAATTGCTCGCCCTGGAAAGGGGCCAAAATCAAACTTGGTCACCATCGATATATGTCCATTTCATCAGGACGCGGGCAAACTAGACACTTTCAACAGAACTTTCAACAGAATTTGGACCATAGTACTCATCCCCTCAAAAGGTCGACAACGATAGCAAGTAATCCTGGATATATAAATCTGGATAATATTGTTCAAGGCTGAAGTACGGCACCAAACAATACCATATAAACGACTGAATCATAGTACTCACCCCCCAAAAGCCGAACAAACAACGTTAGCAGATAACGTTATATAAATAAAGACGCATCATATCACTCATCCTACATACACTGAGCAGACAACACTGAGCAAATAAAGCTGCACCAAGTTGCTCACCACCAAGCCGAACAAGGTTAACAATCTATACAATAATGAACTGCATCCTATTGCTCCTCCCTATATACATATATATATGTATATTATATATATATATATATATATATATATATATATATATATATATATATATATATATATATATATATAAATAAATATAGAAGTATATATATATATATATATATAAATATAGAAGTATATATATATATATATATACTTCTAGATTTATATATATATATATATATATATATATATAAACATAGAAGTATATATATATATATATAAATATAGAAGTATATATATATATATAAATATAGAAGTATATATATATATTTATATACATATATACGAACAATCGCAGCACCAACCACACACATACCGCAATACTGGCGATGCTGGCAAAGCCAAAGGCCGCGCCTTTGCGGCTCTGCCAGAGCGCATTGTTGTTAGACAGGGCCATGAACCGGTAGATGAGGTCTGGTTTGTTGAGTTCACTCACCAGATTGCACAGATCTTTGTACGTACCCAGCTGTTTGCCGTCGGGAGTATTTCCCATGTTGCCGTCCATGAACACCGGGGTGTCTCCGCTCTGTACCGCATGAGTAGTGTAGGTATCAATGTAGCCTTGGTCAGTAGGTGGGTGAAGCTTGTGTGCCGTATAGCTCAGTCGATAGATAGGGGGTAGACCCACGTGTGTCAGTTGTAGAGGTATATATGTACTATGTGGTTTGCACTGATTTATGTTATTTTATGTTTGTACTGTAGTTTATATACTATCATATGGTTTATATACAATATTATATGGGTTATATGTACTTTTATATGATTTATTCTATTATATCACCAGGCGACATGCACGAATGTACCTGTGGATGGTTATCCACGTGTGTCAGTTCCCAGCAGATACCGGGTAGTGGTGTGTATGTACTATGTGATTTGCACTGATTTATACTGTTATGTTTGTATTGAGTTTACATATACCATTGTATGATTTGTGTAGTACAACCTAACAAGCTTATCATAATGCATACATGGATTCTATATACTTTTGGTCCTAAGTGTACGAATATACTTTTTGTCTCAGGTATGTGAATATACCTTTGTCTCAAGTATATAGATGTAGGGTTTGTCGTGTATGGGTGTCGTTGTTGTCCTAGATATAAATGTACGTTTTTCCTAATTTTACGAATGCAATTTTTTTCCTAATTGAATAAATGTACTTTTTGTCCTAATTGTATGAATACATCGGTGACTAACGATATCTGTCCAATCGGAGTTCGAAGGGGTGGACCCCTAAACCACCACCAAATACCATGGGTGTGACGAAACAATTTAGTACCACAGTCTACAATATGAATACCTCATTATAATCAAACACACTCCGTTTATCAGTACTCCCCCAGGTCATCTATACACCCAAGTCCGGTTAACTACATCTCTTGGCACACCTGCACACACCCACACACCCACACATACACACACAGAGACATGCCCAACCACACACCCACAAACACTTACACACACACACATACATACACACACATACAGAGAGAGACTCACACACACATACACATACACCCACACCCACTACAGCCCACATATACGGACCAAGCATGCTACCAACACCTACCACTTAAACACCTACCAGTTTGGTCGAGCGCTTCTGCCCGTCACTTAAGGTGGACACCAGCGTAGTGACTAGGCTTTCCTTGAGAGACCCGTCGCCACACTCGTATACCAAGCCCAGCCCATTACTCGCACACTCCTGGGTGAACTCATCCCCATCGCCTAAGTACCCGACAAAGGCTTGCTGGTAGATGGAGGGGTGTGATATCGAGGGGTGCAAGAGAGTGTTAGACATAGCAGGTGCGACTGAGCATCTGGTGTTGTATGTATTGGGGATATACGGAGTTGAACTATGCAGTAGGTATATACACATGTACGTGGGATATAAAAAGGTAGAAGGGAGTGCTATAGCGGCCACGACTGAATTCCTGAGCGTATAGGGCATGGGCTGTATTGGTGAGATACACTGAGTTGAACTATGTAGTATACCGCTCTCGTTGGGTTGAGCCATGTACAACAACCACATAAACGCTGATTAAAGCACGGCACGGGGTGGTAGATATGG
>NW_014039991.1:47882-49270 GCF_001186125.1 Sphaeroforma arctica JP610
TATCAATATAGCATCAATAAACATATATGTGTGAACTTTACACGACTCACCTGGATCTCAGACACAGCCTCGTGTGTTATATATTTATTCTTCGCATTGAGTTTGACAACGTGCAACAGCCAGATGGCTGACGACTGTCGCACGGGTGGTACCGCGGATCTGCTGTTAACTAAAACCTTCTCAACAATAGCTGGTAGTCTCGAGCTATTTATAGACGCATTTTGATTGGCCACCACGGTTGAGGCATGTGCGATGCGTGCCAGTGACATGCCTACGGTGAAGTGCAGGTCAGGGCTTTTCTCGCGCTCTTTGCTGTAGAGTGTCTCGAGAATTTTGTCTACCGCTTCCTGGTGTGGACAATTAACGAGGAAAAATTCAGCCCACGTCTACATCTGAAGTGGTTCTTCTCTGATGTATGGGTAGGGCACGGCATACATACATGTGTGTCTGTACAGAGATATATATAGACACACACACGGATGTACTCGTGCCTATGCATATCATCGTGCCTTCGGAGTCACTTGTTGACATAGTGCCACAGAATGCACTAAAAGAGATTGCACACATTTGAATACGCAGGTACAAGCTTAGAAGCAAACACCTACAACAACCTCTACCACGCGCAAATGCAGACCTTAAATAGCTCTGGCGTAGACAGTATCATACATGATGATGGTTGTGTCGCATGGCGCGTTTAGTCGAGGGCGTGTATGGCTAAGCATATATCAAACACAACCGCGCACAAACACACACACCCCCAGTACTTACACACACCCCTATACACGTGCTCAGCCTGATATACTTAACATTACATATATACCTTGGGCTAGTATATATACTCGTACACTTTCAATTGTATGTATACCTTTGGCAGAGTCGGGTCTCCGTATCCCACCAGGCCCACAGCCAAGATAAGCGCATCGATAGCCTTGGCATCGCGTGCTTTGTCGAGTGTGTGTATGAGGAAGCCAATCAATTCGCACTTTGTGGTATGACTCACTGGCGGCGCCGAGGCGTCTCCGGAGGCCGTTTTGACCCGTTTGAGCTAAGAATAGAACAACGCAGTATAAGCTAGAATAGCGGATGAACGATGGAATGTACTGTAGACTGATAAGACGGCAGCGATTTAAGGTGTACTGAGTAGTACGATGAGAAACGAAGCGGTACTACACTGCGAATGAATTGTAATATATGAGTACGCACGGTAGAAGTACATTGCCGTCGACAAACAGCTATTTTCACTGCAGTTATCGCCCTACACATATATGCAGATCACACCCCACACCCCACACTCACACCCATATATATATACATATACATATACATATACATATACAGACATACATACATACATACATACATACATACATACACACACACACACACAC
>NW_014039991.1:51935-53195 GCF_001186125.1 Sphaeroforma arctica JP610
TATGTGTGTGTGTGTGTGTGTGTATGTGCATGCATACATGCATGTATGTGTATATGTATGTGCATACAAGCACGTATACATACACAAATACTTATTCATATTTATGGGCACATAGTTCTATGACATGTCCGATATACATATACATAAACTCGTGTACGCAGGTGTGTGATGCGCACGTACGGTGACACAACGACAGCATCCCATCTTCCACTGAAAGGCTTTCCAGTCTAGAGAGTGAGCGGATGGTTTCATAATCACTTGGTCGCCCTTCGTGTATACGTGAATTGCATGCATTATCTATTGAGACATATACACCTTACACTCTAGTATATGCCATACCTTTTGAAGTGGTCCGAAGAAACAAGCACATATACTGTCAGCTATACCTACCAGAATACCAGCTACATACACGTATATATACATTCAAATATATTACTACTACTTATGGTTTGATCAATACATACACACAAGCCTCGCCCATACCAGGTCCTCGGTTGGCCGCGGGGCTCTTCACCACAGGCTGTCCCGCTTTTGCTTTGGCACCCAATTGCGGTATCTCATGTACCGTTGCCGCACGCAAACCGGCACGCGCACACTCGCGGACATCATCCTGGGTGTCTCCAGCGCCAATCATACAGATATACCTGAGTTATTTATAGAAGGGAATGGATGATTGACAGTAGGCTCAGATATATTCTATAAATAGAAACCGGTGGACAATCATACAGATATACCTGAGTTACTTATAGAAGGGAATGGATGATTGACAGTAGGCTCAGATATATTCTATAAATAGAAATAGGTGGACAATCATACAGGTATACCTGAGTTATTTATAGAAGGGAATGGATGATTGATAGTAGGCTCAGATATATTCTATAAATAGAAATAGGTGGACAATCATACAGATATACCTGAGTTATTTATAGAAGGGAATGGATGATTGACTGTAGGATCAGATATATTCTATAAATAGAAATAGGTGGACAATCTTACAGATATACCTGAGTCATATATAGAATGGATTGGATAAATGTTGGTAGAAACAGCTATATTCTACAGATATATATATAGGTGGACAACCATAGGGATGTGCCCGAGATATTTATAGAATGGAATGGATAATTACTAGTAGACTCGGCTATATTCTACAAATAGACATATGTGGACATCATATAGATGTGCCTAGGTTATTGAAAGAAGCGAATGAATAATTGTTAGAAGACTCGGCTATATTCTACATATATATATATATATGTA
>NW_014039991.1:53865-55714 GCF_001186125.1 Sphaeroforma arctica JP610
TATATAATACTACAGTATATTATATCAAATGGAATAGGTACCGATGAGTTCATCCAACCTACCTACTACCGACATGGCTCATAGGAAAGATGGTACGGGCACTTTGCACCGCCACAAGCCTCACATTGCCTTGCTCGCTTAGCAACGCTTTAGAAAGCAGCGTATCGAGGTCCTTCTCTACATTCGTTGTCATGGTAACGGGGTCATACGCGCTGGTGACCATTTGTACAGCCTCGATTATGCTAAGCCTCGCCTCGTTCTGCTGTTTGTTTGTCTGTTACAGATTTGGCAACGAAAATGATTTCTTGAATTAAATTTTTATCGACAACTCAGGACCTCACACTATATTTGTTGTATGCCATCCCGTAGTAGTGCATTCTGCTTTGTTCTGCGGTTTCGTATATCTGTTCATTCAAAAGTAGTACGTGTGTGCATAGATATCAACCATTCGCTTAGCAACCCACATGGACCACGTGTGTACACATCTATCTGTCAACCACTCGCTTACCATCCCACATAGACCACGTGTGCACACAGATATCTATTAACCGCTCGCATACCATCCCACATAGACCACGTGTGTACACAGATATACATCAACCACTCGCTTACCTGGGCCTGTAGCGTGTTGATTAGTAGTTTGAGTACTTGTGTGTCCTTGGCAAATAGCGGAGGTTGTCGTTTGGCCAGTTTGCCGATGGTTAGATAGGCGAGTGCCTGCATCTTCGGTGTTTCTGAGTAGTGGTCCAAAATTTAAAATTAGGTGCTTCTGCAGCTAACCATTAACCATAGTCCAAAATTTAAAATAAATGGTTCTGCAGCTAAACATAGTCAAAAAAAAATGTCCCTCTCCGACTGAGGACTATTTACACCTCTGCATGATTCCTACTAAAGCTTTGGAATCAAAATGAAACTAATACAACTATAAAAACAAATACAACGATAAAAACTAAAACGACTAAAACGAATACAACCATTAAATCTAACACAGCCATTGGATCTTATACAACTGTGGAATTATTATGTCCCGTATTGAGGACTAAATAGTCCTACTCTGAAAACGGCGCTAACGAACACCTACTTTGTTCCTCTCGGGACTACACACAGAACGACGCAACACAGTGCCACACGGCACCCATAACAAAGCACCCGATACTCATACCACCTATACCAACAACTCGGTACATTATGGAATAAAAGCGCTTGAGAAATTGGGCATTAAAATTGGGCCAATTTCTAATACATGTCTATACGAACAGCAACCACCACATAGTGGTGGTTCTAATTTCGAGATTTGAATAATCAGCACATACGCACCTGGTGAAAAATTGGGATTGTAACTTTGGTTTTCGGACTTGTCCTGTCCATTTGTTGATCCACCTGGTGCTGCGGCAACCATGCCACCAGCGACAGCTGATTTCTCTGTCGCAGCCAAATTCTTGAGTATCTGGGGAAGGGGGGGGGGGGGGGTGGCGGGGGAGGGACATATGAATTAACATATGGTGACAGAAAAAAGACAGAAAAACACAGGAAAAAGCATAATATGATGACCAAAAGAAACATATAGATAAACAAACTTTGATCTAAAAAAGACAAAAAAAATATGGGGACAAAAAAAGGACATCACAATAAAAAGTTGATGCTTTCTGAGTATATAGACACCTCAGCGGAAGAACGAGGCTTTCAATAGGAGAAGTATATATCGATATATGATTACACATATGAACGTGGTTACATGCGCAGATATAACGCACTCGTTCTCTCTCTCTCACACACACACACACATATATATATATATATATATAAACACACATGTATATACATATACATATACATATACATACAAATA
>NW_014039991.1:58612-59519 GCF_001186125.1 Sphaeroforma arctica JP610
TATATGTGTGTGTGTGTGTGTGTGTGTGTATGTGTATGTGTATGTGTATGTGTATGTGTATGTGTATGTGTATGTGTATGTGTATGTGTATGTGTATGTGTATGTGTATGTGTATGTGTATGTGTATGTGTATGTGTATGTGTATGTGTGTCCTTGACGATTGTAAATGTATCAAATTCACATAAAAGTGAGAATTTGTTGGCCCAGTTTCAATACTAAAGCGTTGTGATCATCGGCGTATTTCACTATCTCACTTATCAGTATCTACCAGATTGTATGCGCAAATACGTACAAGTCATGTTATATGTGTGAAAACATACAGTGTAGACTATATGTGTAAATACATACAGGTCAAATATGTCATGTGTATGTACATGTACATACTATGTATACACACAGTATATACTTACAAAAGATATATACACACAGGTCATATACACACTTAGTTCCCTTCTATATATATGACATATGAAAACACCAAGCCCCACTGTTTTGTCTTACGCCATGCTCTTGCGACTGTACCTGTGGTGTGTATCTCCACAAGCGATGTGCAACAACAGAACAACTTCATTCGACGGGAACGCGCCCGATGCGATAAAGTCCACAACCCCGCATTTAAGCTCCGTTGTTATGGCGACCAGACCCTTATCTGTGCATTGCTCTACTGCACGCACAGAGAGACCTGGAGGGGGTAGGTAGGCCTTGGGCGCAGCCGTAGGCAACGCCGATTGATTGGCTATACAATATATATTAAAATAAGTAGGAAAATGAGCTATTATTGGAAAAAACGAGCTATTAATCCTTTTATTTCACCACGGCACCAATGGACAGCTATAATATATATATATATATATATATATATATATATATATATATTAATATATATATATAATAATATATATATATA
>NW_014039990.1:0-6018 GCF_001186125.1 Sphaeroforma arctica JP610
CAATCAGCTTGAGTGAGCAACTTGCTTCTCGTTGGGTCTCAAAGCTGGGTGGGGGCTGTGTAATATGCCGGCTTCCACATTAGACTCTCTACTCTTAAGCAGTACGCAAATTATAAACGTACTATTAATAGTACGAGGAACTTAAGTTTCCTAAATGTACTCTTAATAGTACGAGGAACTTAAGTCTCCGAAATGTGCTCTTAATAACACGAGGAACTAAGTTTCATAAAATGGTTTTTAATGGTTTTATTAACTAATCATTTTCCATTGAACATATCAGATATTTGGATGAGGCCATTAAAAGGCCTCAGTAAAATACCAAACATAAAAGAGTTGGTCTAGTTCTATTAATAGAGCTTTATTTACTTTCCGATTTTATTTATATCTGAATACTTCGGTAGCGAGATGGCTCAACCGAATATAGGTTTCTAGGGACTATTAACGTTACCTAGTTAATCCTCCGATAAGCCAACCAGATGTGCCAGTCTGATGAAGGCTAAGTCGGT
Organism: Sphaeroforma arctica JP610; assembly: GCF_001186125.1. Taxonomy (NCBI): domain Eukaryota; class Ichthyosporea; order Ichthyophonida; genus Sphaeroforma; species Sphaeroforma arctica. The sequence goes on from NW_014039990.1 coordinate 507, forward strand.
AATTCTTGATAGTGGCAAGTTATTGGTTAAGACAATAACTAAGGACGTCAAGAGTATTTTTATTTTCTATTTATCTGTTCTAAAGATAGGATTTTATGAGTCTTTCGGATTCGCCCCAGAATAGAGCGACAACGAAACACTAAATAAAATCCCTTCGGCGGAAACAGTACTGAGAGGATTATATATAGGCAATGTCTCAGCCTCACAATCTCTCAGAGTATTGCTGTTTTCACGAGGCAAACCTAACTTTATTAAACGTCTCATTTCGTTTATTTATATCGATATTTACACGATATTTAGAATTTACCTACGCGTTTATTTATTCTAAGGCATTAGTATCGCTTTTATTAGACCGAATCTTACAAGGGTAGGACTACTTGCTGCGCCGGCGATACAATGCACGTGCTTAGTTTGGTGCTTGAGAATATATCCGATACTTGCAAAATGGTCAACGACGTGCTTACTGACTGTGAGGAGATCACTAAACTCTTTTGGTCTTCGGTAGCTCTGATTACGCTCATCGATGAAGATACAACCGTTGGAACTGGGCGAATGAAACGTCCACTAAAGACGTCCGATATGCGCATGATTAAGCGCTACTTGATAGCCTACAAAGTTGGCCTACAGAGTTGATGCGCTGAAGAAAACATTTGTCCAAATCGTTCTGAGTGGTTCGTATGATGAGGTCATGAAGGCAAAGCTTGGGAAGGAGAGGGATAGTGATGTTGCTTGGTAGAATGCAAGGAGGATTAAGCGTATGTTAGAGTCTACTAGTTGGTGGAAAAAGATTTCGATGGTGTTAAAGATAGTGTGACCATTAGTCGAGATTCTTTGTCTGGGAGATTCGAACAAGCCCACTTCTCCACACATTACACAAAGCATGATACGGGCAGAGAAGTTCTGGACTTCAAGGGTCAGGGGGACTGGTGCGGCGAATGACGTCGCAGAGGCTATCATCCAAAATTTGAACAGTGATAAGCGCGGGAACTGAAACTTCCTAAAGACACAACGCTACATGGCGTTGAACCCGGAATGCACATTTCTCATTTTTTACTATTCGTGCATATTTTTTATTTATTTTACTTATATCTAACAATGTAATATGTATAGATGCTGACAATTTTATTTATTTTATAGTTTGAAGGTGTGTGCAGCTGTGGATTTATGTGTTGCGACGCACAAGCAGAATGGAGTGTACCAATGGTGATTCTGAGGAGAATGCCAGGGTTCAGCGGGCTTCCCGAGAATTCGACGATTACTGGTATAGAATCGGTAAGTTCAATTATGCTTCTGAGTGTTAGCAAGATGTTGGACACATGTATCCACACCAGTGGTGGGAACGGTGGGGGCGGTGGTTATAACAGCGTATAGTCCCATGGAGGCAACCCAACCGCATGTCGGCCATTTAGGAGAAACGTATCTACCGCATGCGGAATCACAAATGGCCTTGCTTGGAGCGTCGGAATTAAATCACACATCCAAGGTTCATCGGGCCAGAACGGAACACATAATACCACCGCAGAGTCTTCATTGTTTTACTTCACTAAACTATCTACCATCTTATATGGTAACTATATCCAAATTTATTGTCCAGAATAAATTGACTGTCCCACCTGTCGGTAGGTAGTGAAGGAAACAAAGTCTGTACTCCTCCTACAGGCTCTCGAGAGGGGCCGCTGTCCCTGTTGTCGAGACAACAGGGGGGTCAGCCTAAGAGCAACATGTTGCACGAATTTCGCAATCAACTTCCACGACAGATTTGCATAACACACAAGGCCTGTCAAGTTCACCGAGTATGCATCACAACACCCTATTGTATCACCCCCTGGTTCAATACTAGCATAACGCTCCAGAACATGATTAGCCAACGAAGCAAACAGTTCAACTTGCAGCACAACGCGAAACACTGTCTGCGAATGGTATATCCACTGAGGATTCAATTGCCAATCGGAAGTATCATACTGCTTAAAAGCAAAACATAGTGCCACTGCCGCCACACTTACTTTGTCCAACAGATCATCCCAATGCACCCGTTTCTCCAGGGGCTCCATAAGTTCATCCAACGTATCCGCACATCGTGACATGTAATCCCCGAAATAATTGATCTCTCCAGGACAATAGTGGGAATCATATTCAACTTCCTGGAGCACATTACAAGCTCTCAGCCACCTTCGAGCTTGAATAGTATCATCTTGTGTATATTTGGATGTGTTACGTACAATGCTTAGTAACGGTTAATGATCGGTGTACGATATTGCAGCTACATATTTTCATCCCCCACTGTGACATCCGGCTCATTAATTGTTCCAATGTCATCTCCTGGAGGCCCAGCTGGTGTACATCCATATCTGTCAGTTCTTCCACTACATGCCGGGTGATGCCACCTGGAATGCGGACAAACAAATAGGCACCACATGCCAACTTCGCCGCATCTGTACAGAGAACCAACTCCTGTTCCTGAGTTGGTACATACAGCCGAATAAGCATCTTAACTAACTACGCAGTATCCATAGCAACCTGTTGCTCATCTCCACTCCGAAGTACCTCATGCTTAATCTCATGCTTACGCGCAAAAAGAATTACCGGTTCCATAATAATAGAGTAGTTGGGTATCATCCCTGACCACCATGCAAGCATGGCTAATAAAGAAGCTACCTCCGGTTTAATGACTGGTGCCGGCGCCGTAAGCAATGCCTGCAATCGCTCCGTATCGATCATGCTACCATGCTCTAAGACATACCTGTCAAACACATGCATAACTTCCGATGGTAATACCGAAATCTGACTTTTATGAGGCTGTAACTGTACATCATTAGCCTCACAAATATTCAACGTTGTATGCTGTTCCCGCCAATGATGTCGGAGCGTGTCAATATATGACTGATTCAACAGCTGATGCTGAGCTATTATCATGCCATCCATATTTGGCATCAGGGTAGGGTAGCGACCGATTGAAATAAAGTTTGCGTCAGGTGCTGCATATCATAACATTCACTCTGTACACCTTCCATCAAACATACCGGTTGCCAGTATCTCTCATCTGCTGAGTAGAACGTCAATACTCCCAAGAGTCCTCCGACAGTCAAATTTGATGGTACGCTGCCGCCAAGTCAACCACTGTCTGTATAACTGCTCCTCGGGCATGGTTCATCAAATCCGCTTTAAATTGTAACGTAACTGGTAACACATGGAATTCAGGGTTCTGCGGACTCCAATCAATACACAGTTTGTACCCTTTGTCATTCTCAGGTACTACACGGGGATTCTTACGGGCTGATATACAAGACGTAACCCACTTACTATATTTGTTGCCCGGCTCAATCAGACCTACCGAGTACAAAACGTCACATTTCCTGGTTTCAACTCCTGCTTTGACAGGGTCATTCGTTCCATATACACGACGTTGAGGCATCGCATCCGACTTGAGCATGATCCCACACTCAACTCTTGTTGATCCAATTCCTATTGTACTTATCCTTCAAGTCTTGCAACTGAGCCAGCGAGAAGTTACAAATTCGTGCATGATATTACAAACCTGTGAAATTAAACTCATCAAGTTCATCATGAATGTCCAGGACATGCTTGTCCCAACGTAAAGACTCAAGCTTATGAATGACTTCCGGGGGTCGATACTGGAGAAAATTCACCGTCGAAATCCGCGGTGACTGAAGCCTAAATGTAGCATGGTTTGCAGATGTGTCCCATGTGGCACCCAGTAACTCGCGTTCCATTATGTCCAAACCCAACAATATCGTGCAGTCATGATGAATCCACGGGGCTAACAATAATGTAATCTCATTAGTTTCATGGTATGTATTCCCACCATGTAAATCGACCACTTCCAACAATAACGGTACTACAACCTGCTGTGTCAATGACATCCTGCCATCCCCACCATACCCAGTAATAAATATGGGGACAATATCTTCAATCACTAAATTATGATGGTTTGCAAACGCAGCAGCAATCATAGCTGGGCGAGCCCCAGTATCATTATATAAATGCTAACTGACATATCTTCACAAAAAGCATACGTAACCGGACCAGTCCATTCATCCGTCGCCAGTCATTTATGTGCCTGTTGGGCAACTGCTACCGTTACCATTTTCGATGGGCAGTCTGTTCGCCGGTGGCCAGTTTTGTTACAAAGACCACAAACTGGACACGTAGAGTTCCTGTGGCGCAGCAAACACATACCGCAAGCCGCCGGCCCCGGAGATGGGGTCTTGTCCTCCACAGGTCTTTAATACAGGTTTTAATCCCGACATCAGCCATCAACATCGTGGTAGATGTTGCTGCTGCTGATAACAACCCATTTTTTATCTAGATCATCAAGCAATATTTCGCAAACCAAACCCGTATACGCCGTTATTACAAAGGTGCGCATACAATCATGTAATTCCTGCAAACGCGCAGCCAACAGAACCACATCGTGATTACAAACAAACAATAATGGTTCATGAACCGCTGGGTCTGTGAGGACCCTCAGCAGCATCATGTGTATAACTGTGCGATAGCGATCCGCATCACTACGGATGTCCGCACACATGTCCCACCATGTGCAATCCGTGACTCCAGGCTTAATTACAGGGGCCTGGTGCTGAACCACAATAGGCTGAGGCGGTACTACCTCCCGAATATCCAGCGGAAAACGAATCCAGTTGAAAAGATGGCGTTTCAATGGCATAAAGTTTGAGCCTTGCGATCAAAATGTAGTTCAAAAGGTTCATATCATCACGAAGGAGGTTGAGGCATACTTTGGAGTTCATGCATACACACAACGAGCTACAGAGCAGCAAGCACGAAGAGGTGTCACACTGACATAAGCTTTTAAGGACTGCTTTGCTGAAGACAAGAAGATGATGAAGCTGATGTGTGTACGAGGGGCTGTGAGTCGGTCTATGAGGAGTGGCACAATGGATGTGTTGTGTATATTATTAGTTGGAAAAAATGCAGGCACTGGTGATCTTGTAGTTGAATCGGTCGAGGATTCATTTTGCTGCTTCCCAACTGGGCTAACACCAGCCCAAGTTGAAAGAATTTTCGCCGTGCCACAAACATGTAGATTGTGGACACGTACGAGCAGTACTTGAAAGATTGATTGAATTAGGCTCAGCGGGATCGACCGATGGTACTAACACTTGGATTAAAGGATCTAAAGGTGCTAAGGTAAATGCGAACCAACCCTTTGTGGAACTAATAGAAGACTATACGGAGATGAGTAGAGGTTTGAAGTGTGCTCATATCTGTAGTCAACTCAGACACCTTGCCTGCGAGGACAGGAAAGTTTTCAGGTTGCCCTACAGCGAAGCAGAGAGAAACTTGCTGATGATTTATCAAGAAGCCAAGATACAGGCAAATAAATACAAAGATCGGGGTCTCAAAATAAAAAATGGCACTGGAAATCGGGGATGTAAGATTCGGTCTCTTAAGGCGATATTAACGTCTTAGAGTAGTTAAACGTAATAAAGTCTTCTAAAGCTCAAATGAAATTAAAGCAAAATAAACTTAA
>NW_014039990.1:6038-9719 GCF_001186125.1 Sphaeroforma arctica JP610
AGTACTGTTTTCGCCGAAGGGATTTTATTTAGAGTTTTGTTGTCGCTCTATAAGTAGCTATGGTATGTTTCGTTGAGGTGAATCCGAGAGACCCCATAAAATCCTATCTTTAGATAAAAGAAAAGAAAAAAGAAAAATACTCTTGATGCCCATAGTTATTGCATTAACCAATAACTTGCCACTTATCAAGAATTACCAACTTAGCCTTCATCAGACTGGCACATCTGGTTGGCTGAACGGAGGTTAAACTAGGTAACGCTAATAGTCCCTAGAAACCTATATTCGGTTGAGCCATCTCGCTACCGAAATATTCAGATATAAATATATTTGGAAAGTAAATATAGTTCTTTTAATAAAACTAGACCAAATCTTATGTTTGGTATTTTACTGGGGCCTTTTAAGGGCCTTGTCCAAATATCTGAAATGTAAAGTTAATGTTTCTCAGGCGGAGAAGTTAAGCGTTCTCGGTTACCCTGTTAGTTTTGGGCTTAGGTCCAGTAGGTCCGTTGTATGAAGGGTGAGCATTAAAGCTCGGGATAAATGCTATAGGCGGGTAAGTTTTAACTTCCGTGCCTTCAGACGATGGAAAAATGGTATCTTTTTCACAGCCCCCACCCAGCTTTGAGACCCAGGAGAAGCAAGTTGCTCACTCAAGCTGATTATGGGTCAAAAAGCGAGAAATGAAAAACGTGTCGAAAACATTGAGTAGCATACTGTATAGTTAATGTTTCTCAGGCGGAGAAGTGAAGCGTTCTCGGGTACCCTGTTAGTTTTGGGCTTAAGTCCTGTAGGTCCGTTGTGGTCGACTGGACGTTTCGTACGCTTCAGTGTCTTAAGCACATATTCAGGGTGAGCATTAAAGCTCGGGATAAATGCTGTAGGCGGGTAAGTTTTAACTTCCGTGCCTTCAGACGATGGAAAAATGCTATCTTTTTCAGCTTGTGACTTATGCAAGCGTTTACGTCATTTTCGATTAAAAGCTTTTAAATAGTCTTGATTATCGAAAGCATCTGAAGTCAACTCAGCGATTGTACCGTTTATAAAGCGTGTACGATAGTATGTATAACCTCCCTTATCCATTCTCCAAACAATGTCTTTAAATTCAGAACGATCAAGAGGGGCATTGGAGTCATGTCTTCTTGTGAGTATAATCTCGGTAGTCGGAATTCGACTAGTGACTATATTTAAAGCACTAGAATCGTCGGGTTTATTAACCTCATAGGTTCCACTTTTAGTGTCGGCCACAGAGATTATGTATGTTCCTATCCATTTCGATGTTAGTACAGTAGCATCGGAATTACGTTGACGGATGTTAACTCTATCTCCAACCTGATACTCTGCTATCTTTTTGGTAGCGTTCCATCTTTTTTGCCTTTCTAATAAGGCAATCTTGCGTATTTCTCGCAAGCAAGGATATACAACGTTATAAATACGTTGCACCTTCTCTAACCATGGTATCTCATGGTGGTTTGGTTCGTCCTTGTTGAAAGGTATTTGCAACTCACTATATCTGCCACGAAAATAGTGAGTGGGTGTTGTACCTGTAACCGGATCAGCACACTCGTTCATCTGTGTTTGTACCCACTTAAGGTGGTACGGCCAATCATCTGCATCATCCGTTAACGTTTCATTCGCGCCTTGTGTATGCGGTTTATATGGTAAACCCCTTTTATGGCACATGCCTGATACGAGTACTAACGTTTCCATTACGTCATCGCATAACTCGCTACCGTCATCAGTACACATTATACCTGGCCACCCGTGGTCAGCAAAGACTTGGCAACATAATTCTGCCACGGTCTGCGTACTCTTGTCCTTTAAAGGATACAACAAGTTATACCGTGACCCCACGTCAAAGAAGTGGCATACGTAACGGTCGCCTGTGTGCTCGGACGTAGGCAGGTCAATCAGATCAATGATGACCCTGCGCCATGGAACATCTTCAGTCACACTCTTAAGCGGTGCGAACCCATAACGCTTAATCTGGTTGAGATCACAGTCTGTACATGACTGATATATTCTGTCAACTAAAGTTGCCAGCTTAGGGTGCGCGATCCCATTTCGCTTAGCATCTTTAAGTGCGTCTACTACGTTCTAGTGCTTCAGCTTATGGTTTTGCGTCAGCCAAGCAAGAATGTTTTTATCATTCTGTTCCTCCAGAATAAAGGTAGGGTGTTGAGAATCCACCTGCTTGGTCTCTAAGTCTGTAGTGTTTCCAGACTCCTGTCCTTCTTTCGCATGAGTGTTATTAGTGCACTCGTGTGCGTTTGATACACCTGACTTATTCAATAGTCGCATTATATGTGTATATGCTTCGGGATTATCTTTCATTAATCCCTTTAAAAATAGGGTTTGAAAGACTTCGGGCTTGGACTTTATGTTATTAAACAGAGTCCTGGCTAGAGACTGACGCTTCTTAACTGTAATGTCATTAGTAGATTGTTTTTCCTTAACGTTCAATTTAGTAGAGAGTGGAATCTCTGATTCTTTGACCTTGTTAAGGAAGGTCTCAGAAGGGGTCCATTTGGTTGTTCCAATGGGACCTATACGACATATTATAGTATGTCTCCAGGGCGTCTTCTGGACGCCTCGGGTACCCTGATATAGAAAAGTATCTATTTCCCTATCTAAATATATTGGCTCGCATTGTATCATGCTTATTAATGTATTGAGTCATGGATCTTTACTCCGTAATGGGCAACACAACGTGATGGTAGCTTTGTGTATATGATCATAATTTAGTAATTGGGCAATTAACTGCTAAGGTGGATTAGCCCACACATGGCCCAAATATCTTTTGAGCCAGTTCAAACCACCTGGGATTACATTTCCAATCAGTGGCTAGTATTTCACGTACGCATTTATTGAAGTCCGGTACAAAGCGTAATAACATATCCGGTAAATGGTTATGTATCCCTGGTAGATGTATGATATCAAAATGAAACTTTGATATTGTATCATGCCATCGGCTCAGTAATTGAGAGTCTGGCTTCATTTCCTTCATATATTGAAGGCACTTCTGATCACACATCAGCGTAAAAGCTGTTTCGTATAATTAATCGCGGAAGTGTGTTAAAGCTGCTACTATGGCTAGTAGCTCTTGCTTCACAGTTGGATTATTCAACTGTGATACATTCATTGCTCGGCTAAAGAATTGTATATACCTAGGTTTATTATCTATAACCTGGTATAGTATACCTCCGAGTGCTAAGTCTGATGCGTCTGTTGCTATTTCAAAAGACACGCCATCGACTGGTCCTTATACAACAGGGGCTTGTTGGACTGCGTGCTTGAGCGCTTTAAATGCATCATCGCACTCTTTAGTCAATAAGTCTCCTAGTTTGCCTTTATGACATCTTAAGTGTCCAAAGGGTATAAGATAATCAGCCAAGTGTGGTACTCCATCTGAAAAGAAGGTTACAAACCCACACATACTGTTCACATCTCTTCCTGTAGTTGGTGTTCGCCAATCTAGCAGGTGTTCCACCTTACCGGGGTCGATTTTAATACCTTCCCCAGATATACGGCAGCCTAAGAGCTGTATTTCGCTCTTGGCGAAGTGACATTTCTTCTCGTTAATCTTGAAGTTTTTTTCGTTGAGTTTCTGAAGGACTCGCCTGACTAATGCGGCATGTTCGCCCTTAGTCTTAGAAAAGATGACTATGTCATTTATATAAACTT
>NW_014039990.1:11342-19120 GCF_001186125.1 Sphaeroforma arctica JP610
ATTGTTACCTTTCCAGGTAAAACTAAAGTACTTACGATGGGGTTCATAAATTTGCATTTGATGATACCCCTATGTTAGGTCTATGGATGTAAACACCGTAGCACCTTCCATTCGACTCAGTAACTCGTTTATACGAGGGAGATGGAAGCTATGAGTCGGCAATAACTTTTTATTGGACTCATATCTAGGCATACCTTCTTAAATGTTCCGTCTGAATTGTGCTGATCAACTGCCATTAATGCTAAGTTAACTGGCGTTTGTTGGTAATTAATTTCGATTACCCCATCGGATAACCATTTCTCAACTTGTTCTTTAACTACATCTTCGTGTCTCCAAGAAACATAGTTTCTTGAAGGGCATTTGAGCTTAGTAAAGTCTACCTTGGTTGTCAAGGCCGACATATCTGTCGTTAAAGCGAAATTTTGCCCAATCTGTGATTTTTATCTTCTTATTTACTAGAATCAGATCCATGATTTTGTCCGCAAAGTCAGGTATTAATGCCTTGACTGTGTCTGACGGGGGCTTATATGGTTTCAGATAGCTATCGTCTGATTGATCCTTTAATGGATCTATGTTATTTGGTAAACCAGTTATGATTATACCTAGAGTGAGTAAATCACTCATTCCGACTATTAAGTCGTACCTCTGTGACTTCTTAACTATCACAGCTCGGGTAGTGATATTTCTATCATCGGCCAGGGAGACTCATAAAATCCTATCTTTAGAAAAAAGAAAAGAAAAAAGAAAAATACTCTTGATGTCCATAGTTATTGCATTCACCAATAACTTGCCACTTATCAAGAATTACCGACTTAGCCTTCATCAGACTGGCACATTTGGTTGGCTGAACGGAGGTTAAACTAGGTAACGCTAGTAGTCCCTAGAAACCTATATTCGGTTGAGCCATCTCGCTACCGAAGTATTCAGATATAAATAGATTTGGAAAGTAAATATAGTTCTATTAATCGAACTAGACCAAATCATATGCTTGGTATTTTACTGGAGCCTTTTAAGGGCCTTGTCCAAATATCTGAAATGTAAAATTAGAAAAATTATCAATTAATAAAACCGTTAAAACCCATTTAAGAAACTTAAGTTCCTTGTACTATTAAGTGTACTTTTGTAGTTTACGTACTGCTTAAGAGTACGTTTATCATAGAGTCTAATGTGGAGGCCCGGCTATTACAGGGATGATTTGGATTCAATCCTTATTGGTCATCTATATTGACTGCCACGCTTTCTATACAGTTAACCCGTACGAAGTCCGAATCAATTGAGTCTGTTTTGTTCAAGTACCAATCTGCTATAGGGGGCTTCAAATTAACAAGCCCCCTTGCAACCTGAATCTCATGATCTGCTAGATCAACTTCAGATAGTGAGATCACGCGTCTGTGTAGCGATGCGATGGCACTATAATTTCGAAATTCTTTCATATTCAGTTCAATGTTGATGCGTTCTCTGGCAATGAATCTGTCATCCGCAGCACGCTGCTGCGATAAAGCTAATTGTCCATTTTGTTTTTCCTCGGGATGCACACGTATATAAGGTGTCGCTCAAGTTCATTTCTATCCGTGAGGCCCTTGTCATATAAGTAGCATATAAATATTGTTTGGTGCACAACATCTGTTAGGCTAGTTGCTGCTCGCATTTTGCTACCATATGTTCATTTTTATGTATGCCTATATATGTGGAAGCCTCACAATAACCTTTTGTAATATCGGCTATTACCACAAGCTATAACGTTGTGCTTGATGGTAGTACAATTCTTATATTCACTAAAGCTCGCTGAATATAAATCATTTGATTTGCATAGAGGAGATTCAATCTTCCTCTCAGTGCAATCTCCGATAAATAAAGCCACTCCATCGTTCAGATCCAATGCTTGCTTAGTACGCTTTGGTGTGTATGCAGCAGCTTGCTGTGGCGTAGGGAATGTTTGTCTTGCTTTAAATATGTGTGAGATCTCTATACAAAACGTAGTGTATATTCTTCGAGCCGTTTGTTCGTGAATGTCAAAGTGCGCACCTGCAATTGCCATATCATCACGGCAGTCTGAAAATATAAGTATGAAAAGGACAAATTGCTCCCAGACTGGGAGCTTCTTACTACGCTTTCTGAGTTCGAAGTCTTCCTCATCACCATCAATACCATCTGCATTTAGCTCCATTGCCGCCGCTACTCGATTGCGTACTTTATCGTTCCATTGTGTCAGATTAACAAGTCGATCGCTATAGTTAAGATACTCAAACAACAAACGAAGCACCGTCAGATTCGGTTCTCCTGTTGCCTTGCGGCAGAAAGATGGACTCTCTAACATTTTGAAGAAGTGAACAGTGCACCAACCACTGTGTCCACTTAGATTTTCAGCTTCTCTAGCTCTCTGTTCAGGGTCCATCTCTTCACGTATCTTACTTCTGTGTGTTTGAAATAGCGGTGTAATAATATCACTAGCCTGAGTTATAGTTAGTCCCCTACCCAATCTTTGCTTACTACTATACTGTAATCTTGTAGCAAGGCTAGTCATTTCTCGCCGTTCAATCTGTTGTGAAGGACACTTCCGAGCTTTCATTACGATAGAAAGTACAACTCTAAACGTTGGGACAGCATCTCCTTTGAGTGTTGTTCGTTTCCATTTAATACCAGGTGTATTGTCCATAAACTGATCAGGTGTGAAATGTCTACGATGCATACGTAAACCTATACGCCCATCAGACTCTTCAATTTGCTTATTAAGTTTTCACTGTAGTTTGGCGTCTAATACTACACGTGACACCCTTAGTTTTGCACGTTTCTTGTCCTTGAGTAATTCGTGTCCATTCTCAAACATAATGTTTCCCCCGCTCTCTTCCTCCCCCAGTGTACATATGCACTTAATTACCTGCTTAGTGTGTGACGGTAGCTTAGTTACACGATCTAATTGATAGTCTCTAGACCACTGAAACTCGCGAAGTGGTTTGGCATCGATGCACGCCACGATCTGCCAGTTACCCTTGAAGGATAAACTATGTATAGGAAAGTGTTTTGCGTTGATAGCTGCATGATTCTTCTTTCCATCTCTATTCTTAAACGCCTTGGCTATTGCTTCTTGGTTGATGTCTGGTTGCACGGAATACAATCACTCTAGTGCGCTTGCATCTGCTTCTTTGACTTGTACTTTGTTTTTTTGTTTTTTTTTGGGTTGTTTGACTTTATCAGTGATATGTATCTATCTCCTTCCTGTATACAACCACGTACACTACACATACAGGGAGACATGTACTTCTTGATCTTCTTAGCTGGTGGCTCGTTCTGTCGTTCAGACTTACGCTTCATACTGAACAAGTAACTAGTGACTTATCTGTGCATCAATAATACACATATGCGTGCACAGTCAATTTTGGGTGATTTCAGTACACGTGTACTATAGAATAACCCAAGATATAGGGTTCCTTAACAAGGGGCCTGTTCATTTTACGTCCAGGAAAAAGCTAAACTTTCGATGTAAAACGCTAATTATCATACCTACGGGCGGAGTTACAAAGTAACGGAGTGATGGGAGTAGAATCCGGCGGTCTGTAAAATGTAAATGTAATAGTCATACCCAATTGTCGAAAAAAGGGGCTCTCGCAAACTGTACGTGGGAAATAGTTCCCATCGCCTCGAACATTCTGTATGTACGATGTTTATGATTCCGTCGGTGTCGGGGAGCGTGTTCCGTCAGTGATCTCGTGTGCATACTTCTAGTATATAAAGTTTTGGTCTCCTCATCATTACCCTTGACTTCAGCCATCGTAGCCTGTATCTCTTTGGGTTTCCTTAGAAATGACATCAGTATGTACTGCATGATTCTCCTTTCACAATCATAATCAATTACTGTCAAATTAAACAGAAAATGACATGGTCCGGCCATACAACTTTAGTTCGTGCCCAAAAGTTTTAATGTAATTTCGTGTTCCTTTCGTTGAATATATTGTGATTATCACATGCTTTCTCTTTTAATATATATATATATATATATATATACTATATATATATATATATATATATATATATATATATAATTATATATATATATATATAAATATGTATTTAAATATATATACATATATATATATATATATATATATATATATATATATATATATATATATATATTTATTTATATATATATATATAAATATGTATATATATATATATATATATATATATATATATATATATATATATATATATATATAATAAAATTGGAATGGGGTCGTCAGTTACTATGATTTCATCTATTTATTTTGCTTTTTGTTGCAAATATTGCATGCGGATGTATCAGCGGCAGTCACCCAAGTTACATATATATGGCAGGCATAAGCCGCACATACGTATCAGCATCAAAAAAATCTCACGTTGATTTTTTTATTTTACAGTACACTTTACTTGTTCTAAGTACCGATTGATTCTATTTATTTGTCTATAGTAATTACAGATTGGTTTTATATATCTGTTTATATTAGACGTTGTTTTTATTTATGAACTTGCCCTGCACGTTGTTTTTATTTGTTTTTTATAGCGTACGTTGTTTTTATTATTGCCAGGAGTATATGTGTAAGTCACATAATTGGCTCATAATTGGCGCATATAAGGCATCAGTTGATTTCGAGCAATCATATTATCGATCTATCTCTGGCAGGCATATGCGTCAGACTTAGGACCGCATGTATAAGCGTCAGTTGAGTGTCAGACTTAGGATCGCATGTATAAGCATCTATTGCTTAAGGGTCGCAAGGTTGAGTGTCATAATTAAGACGAGTCGCACTCGTAAGAGTCAAGTTTGATGGTTGCACGTGTAAGCGTCAGACTTAGTGGTCGCATTTTTAAAGTCGTAATTTTAAGTCGTAATTTTAGCGATTGAGGGTATAGGGTTTACAAGTATTATTCAACTTCATGTCTATTGACAGACAACTTGCGATAATCACTTGAAGATGAAGAGCTTATGATCGATCCTTGGACTTTATTTCAAACCCTATGCGCTATGTTCTTTACCGATCTGCTGCTCACATCTTGCCCGACCGATCAATCTATCTTATCTTGAACAACTTAAAGTGTATACACGGAGAGCTACCCCTTACCCCTATATGGCCACAGACGCTTGGCACACTCATCCCAGTACTACCACCACCATGATTCTATATGTTGTTCCCCAACTATCTACCATACCACCGCAGACATCGTCACCTCATGCATCATTTCACCATCTCCCCCTGTATCTCCCTTCTTTGTTCTGTGATCTCCCACAAATATCTTTCTCCTGACTCTATCAACTCTACGACACCCGTCTTCTGTTCAATCATGACCCCATTTCACTGCCTCCCAGTCTGATACCTATACCGCTATTCTTTGCCGATATTCTTCGACCGGCTCCACCTTCTATCTCCAACTCTCCTCACCTGCCTCCCGAATCTGATGACAACTACCACTCGCCTTCTTCATCTCCTACAGCCCCCTTTGATGTTTGACCGTGCGACTATGCTCATATCCCTGACGTTCATGATCTCATGAACTCTCGTTCTCGTGACACCCGCCTTCTAAATTTGCACCATTACGTGAGTGACAATGCTGTCGTAGCCCACGATCCTGCACATTCTGACATCACATTCCTAGAGCAGATTGCTAGTATGAACAATACACACTTTAAGAGTCTAGCCTAGGCTCAGTGTTCCCCGGTCTGGTCTGCGTGAAATGCTGCCATCCAGAAAAGACGCCTGGCACACATCACTAATGATCTCTATGATTTAGTCTGTGATTCTTCTGTCCGGCCCGGCACAAAGGCTATACATAGTAAGTACGTTCTTACTCGCAAGTACGATGAGAATGGCGTCCAAACCATCTTTAAGGCAAGAATTGTTGCTCGTGGAATTGAGCAAGAATATGGCAACTCATATCTCGAAAGCTACGCTCCAGCAGGCTCCGCCACTACTGCACGCACGTTCGCCGCTCACGCAGCTTCTAAGGGCCTCGAGATTCCCCATTTTGACATTGAAACCGCTTCCTCTATTCTGTCCTGAACATGGTAGTCTATTTGAAGCCCTCCAAGGGCAGCGATAAAAGAGTCCTTTTGGTCCCAAACAGGCAGGCCGCCTGTGAAACCATGACATTGGTTCAAAACTCAGTTCTCCTCGGTTTAATCAGAGCTCCCGCCGATGAGCGTATTTATGCTCACTCCACCCTCAATACCCGATTCGTTCTTTATGTCGATAAATTTGCCCCGGCTATAGTTAAAGGCTCTGTCGATGCTCAATGGTTGTTCCAGAAACTGTCCCGTCATTACTCACTCAAGAATCTTGGGTTAGCTCGTTATCTCATCGGTCGTCGCATAACGCAACACGTTACTGGTGCTACCACCATAGATCAACACGCGTATATTACTCACATGATTGATACTTTTGATGTTGAAGATAATTCTATCCGCCACACACCTGGCCACGGCATTCATCCTGCGGCACTAGTTGACTCGCCTTTGTAGCGGAAAAAATATTGAGCTGCTCTCTACGATGAAAAACAATACTAAGTATAATCGCTATCATATGTTGAAACTAGTCGCGAAGGCAATAGTACTTATACTGTTCTGGTACGACATGTGGGTCACGTAGAGGATACAACAACTCTTACCATGTATTTAACATATACAGACTCTAAAACAAGTTTTGATATACTAAGCGAGCGAAGAAGACTGACATTTACTACAGTAGGTACGTGATCTTGCTGACTGTTTCGTTCGAGTTGGGCATATGATACCCATAGAATCTTCAATTTAACTTCAGTATATATACCATATGGTACAAGCCAGTGTGTTCAGTATCGTGACTCTAAAGTTATCAACAGCAGTTTCCAACTAATTATTTTGTCTTGGTCAATGTACATCAGACATACACACGCGAGCACCCGGCTTCTATTCATGAATGGTGAAAACTTATCCTCCAAGTTTCTTCCAGACAAGTGACAAATACTCTCTCAAGTGCAGAGTGTCAACTAGCTACCGATTTTGTATGATCGGGGCCGGCCGTGCTTTCATTCATACTACACACACGCGCAAATAGTGATACTTTTCAATTTGGAGAAAATATTCAGTGTAGCATATATATATAAATAACCCAACATCTAGTACAACTCGCAATCCAGGAAACATATTGCACATTGATGAGATAAATAGAAGACCAACAATACGTTTTCGAACAAGACCGAGTTACTTAATCTCGCACACAACGACACAGATATGTTTGCTAATGTTTTACTTCAATGATTTCCTATTGACTTTTGAGTGACACCAAACATGCTTAACATCGCAGTTATACCAGAAGTTTTAGATTTACGTTGTAGTAAACACATCAAAATACGATACTAAAACCTACTGAGTCTCCCTGAGGCTCAGTGCGGTGTATTTATTCTTATAATTGATTGTCTACGTGGTCTACAAATAATTCACCTCGTGTGAATTAATTGTAAACTAATTTTATCTCCACACTGATAGTGGTTTAAGGGGACTTTTACTACACTCCCCTCAAGCTCAAGCGTCACCAGTGTTGGAAGAGCTTAAAATAAATGACCTCTTAAACTATTGAATATTAAACAAATAAAACTAGTAGTGTAAATTAAACAAAATAAAAACTAGTGAAAATCCTTCTGCTGAGTAAGTTCGTGCCTTGGAAACTGGTCTTTTGAACCATCCCGGCTGTGCTCGTATATTTTCACCCCCCCCCCCAAAAAAAAGAAAGCTAGGGTATCCGCTGGTATGTTTCACCCCCCCCCCC
>NW_014039990.1:19140-45264 GCF_001186125.1 Sphaeroforma arctica JP610
AAAAAAAAAAACGGAAACTACGGGTTAAGGTTACCGTCCGCGTCGGTAGGTTCCGTTACCCCCNNCCCCCCCCCCATAAGCTAGGGTATCCGCTGGAGTTATACTCGCCTATAAGCTCGAGTTTTGGAATCGTCGTTCGCCTCTACACCGTGGTGAAATCTCACGAGGAGAGACAAACTCCGATCCGGAAGTAGATGGTAGACATCTAGTATTCATCAACGTAACGTTGGAATTATTGGTGTTGTGCCGCTTTCTTCTTCTGGCGAGTTTGCTCGGCTTTGTGGTATGCAGCGATATCATTCGGATAGTCAAAAGCTTCGGCTGACTCCCAAGTTGGATCACCTTCCCGCCAGCGTACCAAGTATTCTGTATTTCCTGTGGAATCATTCTGTCTATGTCGAATGATGTAACGGAACGAGGAACTATCCTGCCACATATGGTCTTCTAAAGGTATTTCGGTGGCTCTATGGACTAATCGCAAAAGTTACACTCTAACTGGTTTATCTTTGAAAGTATCTGGAAGTGAACCATCCTTGTGTGTCAGTTTATATCCTTGTCCCTGTCTGGCTTTGACAACGTATGGTCCAAACATTGGTCGCATTGCTTTGGTTGTGCGACCTTCGGACCGTACCATTACCACATCCCCTGGTTAAAAGGCGATAAAATCGTAAGCATGGAGGCGGTCAAACTGCCTGGATAGTGTGTCTGCGTATTTCTACGTGACCTTGTAAAGCGTCGGCAAGATAGCGTCGTGCAAACGATCCAGCCGGTGTGCCCAAGCCTCATTGGTGACCGGCTGATTCCCCGGAAGGTCATCCGTGAAGTCAGCAAACGGAACATGACGGCGACCGAAGTAGGCACTGAATGGTGCTGTCTTGTGTCGCCGAGATATTCGGAGGTTCTGGCGCAGCATAATAAGTGGTAGTTGGACATCCCATGCCGTAGGTAAAGATTCACATAGCTTGCGAACTCCTTCGTGTATGTCTGTGTCTTCTCTCCGCTGCTCCCAGAACCTGAGGACGATATGGTGGCGTCTTCGCATGCATCACTCCAACTTCTTGAGTCATTAATTTAACAATCCTGTTCGAAAACTCGCCTCCCTCGTCTGATTGAATTTTCCTGGGAAAACCGTGTTCCTCAAACACCTCCATAAATTTATTTTCACATATCTGTGCTCGGATGACTTTGTGTCGTAATTTGCAAGCTCCTTTCAGCTATCCGGTTCTGAGGGAAATCAACTCCTGTAATTTGTCAATAAAACGAATTTCTCCGTCTACTATTATCCCCGAGATAAAATCGAATCATACACCTAAAGTAACTAGTCGTAAAAATGTAGTAAACATATCAAAATACGATACTAAAACCTACTGAGTCTCCCTGAGGCTCAGTGCGGTGTATTTATTCTTATATTTGATCGTCTACGTGATCTACAAATATTTCACCTCGTGTGAATTGATTGTAAACTAATTTTTATCTCCACACTGATAGTGGTTTAAGGGGACTTTTACTACAACGTACGCCAGGAGAAATAGTATCCGCTTCGCTACTCACTAATACGCAATGGCACTTACTACAACAAAATGGGCTGAGCAGAGACGAACAGTATAAAGCGTACATTCGTATGTGAGATCGCCAACGCTATCGAAACCTTTGATAAGATGAGACACTACACCTCGCAAGTACGTAGATATCTAGCAAGAAAGTTCTACCCAGACGAGGAAACAGTTTTTTGGTTGTAAATCTGAATATGAAGAGATAATGTTCAACAGCCACTTAAAAATGCAGTTCGTTCGGAAAATCATTCTTTTGTTTGACAATGCCTTATACTTGATACACACTTGCCAATACTCTTGTGCACTTTGATGTAGTAAGGATGTCAGCGAAGAAGAGCTATACTACTCGGCCATATGCAAATGCAGAAAAAGATCAACACTCGCAGTGTATGGTGCACTGACGGCTTACAACCAAGATCTCAACTCGACTAACCGCACGTCATCCCACTGGACACAGAACCAGCTTATCTATAAAATGCAACTATTAGCCAGGAGATAGTGTTGGAGGCAATAATGCGCTTTCCAAACAAGGTTCCTGATCCGGATGGTATTCAAATCCTTAGTCTCAAGGCCGCATTATAACGATCAACTAACCCCTTGGATATGGGACGCCCTGACTTTAGCAGACCACTAATTAGAATCTTGGTTGAGATATTCTCCGCCATCTTAATGGCTGGTATATTCCCTATAGCTCTCAACTGTACCCTCCTAACAGTCCATCCAAAGAAAGCGGACATGTATATTGCATCCCCTGTCAACTTCCGACCGATAACCCTGACGCAGATTGTTCGACGCACTTTTGAGAAGTGCTCCCTACAGTTGATAACAAATCACCCCGTCTCAATCGCTCATGCCATCCAAACAGGATCCAAATCACACTACTTCTGTCAAACTTATGCCCTCGCAGCGATTAAATCTGAGACACGATTCGAGGATGTCTGGAATGATGTGTGTCTTGACATCACTAAAACACATGATAAAGGGCCCCGTCCGCGCATGTAGATACTGTTGCGTCACGCTATAGTGCCAGAGAATTGTATCAGTTGTCCCCGCGCTTTGTTTAAAACATTTCCCGTACTGGTGACGTATGTGCTAAGCTTTTTTCCTTTATTCGATGAAACAAATGCCATACTCCGAGGTTCGAGTGCCGGTTCACAGCTTTCTATCATCTATATGGACTCCCAGACTATTATGCTTGCGCAATTCCGGCCAAAACTATTCTTTTCTTTCCACTTTGTGGACGATACACGCATCCAGGCTGCTCAGTCTGTTCGGCTGCAGCACTTTCTGAACGCAATTGATGATTGGGGTTGCCAGTTGTCAGGACAAACAAATCCACATTCTACAAGTCTCAAATACTAGGGCAGTTCAGTACCCCTGACTGTCACCAAGCGCCACCAAGTGTTACCCAATATATGACACCTACTATCACTATGACACCTATTATAAATATGACGCCTATTATGATTGAACAGTGGTCTCGCCATAAGAATGTAAGGCGGTAGAATAAATATATAACACCTCAGAAGAGGGTACAATAAACTTACTTCTACTCAAGTTATATTTGTCAACAGGTTATGGGCCAATATTGGACGTAACCGTGTACGAGTACCAAACAAGCTACAACCAAAATACGCAACATTTTACGACCTACTCTCGTATCTCTATAATTACGCTCAAAATTCGCAACTACACCTTATACACCACACATAACTAGCCATCGCACTTATCTCACATACGTAAGTCCAAATCAACGAGCAAAACCTCTCTCCCACGACACCATGGCTAGAATGGGACATATCACATGGCCAACTGCCTTTGAAGCTGTCGACGAAGCCAATCGCTTTCGCGATGAATTCTTCCCTGACTATCCCATGTACCCTAATGTGTCAGCCGCCAACCAACACCTCCAAGCCATCACTACTTGTATCAAGCAACCACGCAGCCCACCCGATCAAGTCAAGTCTTTGGATCCACCACCCGAGCCTTATCACACTTTACCCTCGCAAAAAGCGATGCACAATTCACCAAGAAACTCAATACAGAACTTCAGGCCGAGATCGATAACTATAAACAACACAACGTCGACCTTGGCAAACGTGGCCAGTATGCCACCCTCCTCAATGAAATCAAAGACATTTCCGACCAGCTCCGTACAGCCCAAAATAATCTGCAACATCGCGATAGCCGCTCCACCTCCAATCTCACTGCCATGCAAGCTGAAATATACGAACTTCGCACCGAGCTTCAAACAGCACACGACACTATAGAACAAAATGTCAACCAGACACGAAAGTGTGAGAGCTACGCCGATCGATACGGCATTAGACCCGAAGCCCTCGGCTATTCCGCACAACTGCCGACGCAACAAACGTGTAAACTATGAAAACTTTGGGGCATGGTTTATTGGTCTTAAACTAGAGCTCGAACTCTTCGGCGTCATCCATCACCTCCACTCTAAGTGCTCCGATTCTACAGTTGGTGGTTGCAGCGAAATTGTTGCCGATTCAAAGTGCCGACGTATCATGATCGACTCCATTGACGACAAGCTCGTCACCACCGTATACAAGAACCACCTGTCTGAAGCACCCTGGGAATTCTTTGAGTATATCTGCATCACGAATAATACCGGCAGCCAAGGACGTTTCTGGAACGGTATAAAGAAACGTACTAATTTCACTGCCACTGGTATTACTGAGTCCAGTATGCAAGCCCTATAGTCTATACGACAGGGACTACTCGACGTCGGCAAAATGATACCCGACGATTGTCTCATATGTGCTTTGCTTTACAGTCTCAGCGACAGCTATGATCTTCTCCGCTCCAGGATGTTTGTCACTGACACAGACAAACTCACCCTCGAAGATGTCTACCAACAAACTTTAAGGTTTCAGGGTGATCATCAAATCTAACCCACCCCTAACCCCTCAGGTATCAACTCCGTCAAAACACAATTGACAAATGGCACTGGTACCAATGGAGGCAACGGGAACCGAACCAAACGCGAACGCTACTGTCCCCTCTGTAACACTAACGAGCACGGACTTTTTAGCTGCCCAACTTCCATTTGTCGCAAATGTGGCTCGGAATACCACTTGGGAATCAAATATACTATCGACCGCAAAACACTCAAGTGCCGTAAATGCAACAATGTGGAAGGACACAATGATCTCGCATTCTTCAAGTGAAACTACGGGGTCCGACCAAACGGTGGTGCTCATATTATACATAGCTCAACTACAAATACTCCACACATAGACTCCACGCCACCACCCTCACGTCATTACCAGAAAGGTATCGTATACACAATTCCGGAGGGACCCACAGCTCAATACCTTACAGCATCTCTCATTGATTCCGGTGCTATTGTACATATTCGCAGCACAGAAACGGGAGTCATTGACATAGAACACGGGGATTTCATAGTGGAATTCTCTGACAAGACGTAAGTTGCCCTACACGAACGAGGTATACTTCCGGGTTTAGGCCCAGTGCTTATCATGCCTCAAGTTACACAGAATATACTATCAGTTCAGCTTCTACAACGTCACTGTTACGGTATCTATTTCCCACCGGCAACCCATATGAACACAGCCACAGAATGTCACATTATCCACAATAATCAAACTATACATCGTGTACACTTGTCCGATGGTCACAATATAGCATTGTCAACATTGCTAGTGGATCACTCGATGAATGGCATAGAAAGCTTAGATGTAGTATCTAGGGACCAGCTTATCAAAAAGCCAATACAAATCCCAAAACCCAGAATAATCAAATACTGAGTTTTGGAATTAGGATTGGAATATTTCTGATATTAGAGTCATCAGAAATAATATTGGTAGAACCGGTAAGATATACCGGGACTCCCGCGTGTGAGAGAAACACTCAAGTAAACCCTGAGTCTAGTGAAAACACAAATAAAGACTCAGTTCGGTTTTCTCAGACTAGGGATTTTTCCTAGCTGAGATAGCCGTACTTGAGAAGAGGTCTATTGTATCATATTGTCTCGTACCTTTCAGCTACTCTCCATACTCTACATGGACACACACATTCTGCTGTTAACAAAAATAGACTACTCAACAACAATATATCTATTCCCAGACCACCCCGACCCAGTATCGATAATTATAAACTACATCCAGACCTTTATCAAACATACGTCCTGGATATCTTTGGAGCTGTCGACATCGGCATATTCGCATCAGCCAACAATCATCAGGAACCTGTATATTGCAGCTTATAGCCCGATGCACCACTCGTCGATGCTTTTCAACAATCGTGGTGACAGCTCGACAAACACCTTTACGGCAATATTCCATCCCGGAGGAAAACTTGGTGCGAAGCCCTGCTCAAGTTAGAAAAGGACGACGGTCTGATGAATATGGCCTTCCCCTTGACACCTGGTACACAAAACTACAAGCAAACACTTCTGCAACTACATTCCCATGTGGAGATCATACGCACAACAGCAAACACTTTCCTCAAAAACGGCACGGGAGCCCGTTGGACCACCCAAAAGGCGATATATATGCATCGCACGTATAGGTAATACAAAGCACGCAGTACCTCCCACGGATGACTTACTGTTCACGGAAGCCGATGTCATAGCGCACCTCTACAACCTCACCTTCTGCACTCCTTATGTGGAAAGCAAAATGCGACGCCGTCCCATAAGCATCCCGACACATATCCACCAATCGGAACGTAGACCTCGAAACAGGATTGCCCGCAACACCAAACGGCTACACGTCTAATATCAAATACTTAGACGGCAACTGTGGCATGATATTCTTCTTTCCCCTCAAACACAAAGATGATGCCACTGCTACACTGGATCAATTCTACACCAAAATCGGCAAAGAAAAGCTTGCCATACTCACAGAGCTTAAATATGATCGTGGTGGTGAATTCATTTCTGTGGGCAAACAACATAATCATGAACACAGTCAACAGCCTCTTAAAAGACAGCAATCAACTCGAATGTATGTGGGCAGAAGCAGCACGATATGCCGTCTTTACTCCAAACAACCACAAGAAGGACCGCAAACCTTCCTGAGAGCTGTTCTACGGAGAAAAACCGACCGACCGGCTTAAACACTTACATGTTTATTGATTTCAAGTAGCATTCATAAACCAGGACCCGGAGGGAAAATTGGACGACAGATCACTCATTGGTGTATACCTAGGTCATGACGATACCTCTAAATACTATGACGAGTGTCACATACTCAACCTCGAGTCTAGGAAGATCTGCCATTCCAGAGATGTTAAATTCAACTACTTAGTCTTCCCGACTTGGTCCATGATAGAAAACACGCCGGTCCCAACATTCACGACCAAAGTCGAGGATGTTCCCACAATCTGCGAACTCACTCTTGCACTCGTTAATCAACGCCATTCAGACGCCACTAACGTAGACAGTGCCATCAGCTCTGATGCTAGTGCCATACCTTCTACGGACCCTACCATGCAACCGCAAAGTATCATACAACCACAGATAAGCGTAACACACGACCCTACGCGACTAACAGCCACCACTCCTCCTACAGCTTTACTGACGCATATCTTATTACCCACACCCAATGTTGCTCATGACGACACGCATCTTCCTAACATCGACAACACATTACCAAGTACGCCCACATTGGAGTCCACTATCAATGCCGACTTAGGCACGCATATTGCCAAACATCCCACATCTCGCACGCTCAAAGGCCTACTCCTTCTACCGCGCAATAATACCGGGGAACTCAACCAACCTACCCTCCCCGGAAACATGCGATGACATGTACACGTACAAAACAAATGCAGGCATACAGCGCAACTAATCAATTTGGCAACACGTCCCCCGCCTTACCTGGTACGACACCAATCAACTTCATACCGCTTCATCGCCAGCGACTGTCATTCCCAAGGAGGTCACAATTACGCTTCCAGGGGAGCCACCGGCCATCACAGCACAGACAGCTCCGTCCATCGCCAGTTTAGCCACCCAATCTTGCAACAAACACGTCACATGGGCACTGGATATCGAAAACATCGGTCACCATCGACATGATCGACTATCGAACGGAAAAACTCAGCATTCGTGATTGACACATACGTGCCTTAGCCCATCTCAAGCGTGCACACAAACAAAACAAGGCAGACAAACAATTCAGACGCCCAGCTCGCCAGCTCGCCAAGACATGCACTAACAAACTCATGACTAATCTGCGCGCCATTATTAACGTTGTTAGCGTGCGGTGTGGGGGACTAATAGTAAAGTGCTAGTGTAGTTAAAGTATAGTGCATTCGAATCAATTTATTAATGATCTCACCCTCAGTTATATACTGATGATGTTTGTACTAGTGTTCAACCACTTGGGTTGGCCAGGGTAAAAACTCAAATGATTAGTATGAGAAACCTTATGCAGAACACTTTAGCACTCGGATATATTTTCCAGAAATAAATATATCATATTCTCTGTTACTACACTCAGTCTCGGACCTCGGCTTTCGGCTAGCCGGTGGCCCGTATTCTATAAATAGAATAATCTGAGAAGAAGTCTCAAATTACTCTTACGTTCTCTCGGGCTGACCCACCTATACTTATATTAATTTGAGAACAAGTCCCAAATTACTCTCGGGCTGACGACGTAAAACGCTATTAACGTATATATAATTACGTCTACTACTGTAGTCTCTCAAACGTCATTCGTGTCCCTGCAAATCACGACTATGATGAGGACTACGATCTCCCAATCCTCATCAATACACAACTACCCACCACAACAACATCACCCAATAGGGATCAAGCCAAACAACAGGCGATGTACTCAGAAACTGTCCAGAAGATCTATAGTGTCTGTACTGCCGTACAAGTAAATCCATTAACTCCTAGCACCATCCGTGCAGCACTAAAAGGGCCCGATGCGGATTTATGGCGGGCATCTATGGAACGTGAACTCGCGAGTCTTCAGAAAACCGGCACCTTTTGTCGTCACAAAAAAATGGGTCTTCAAGGTCAAAATGATCGATGGCCTCGTTGACAAATACAAATCGCGTCTATGTGCCCGAAGCTTCACACGAACGCAAGGAATCAACTATGACGTGACATATGCACCTACCGTAGCCACGAAACACTTCACACTCTCTTAGCGGTTGCTGTATCAGCTGGGCGGCACGTTGTACGAATGGACGTCGACAGCGCCTATCTTTATGCCGACCTAGATGAACCCATATAAATGAAGCCTCCAAAAGGCTCCTTTGCAGTAGGTTTGCCGGACGATCATATCAGGAAACTGAAGAAAAGCCTCTATGGACTTAAAGAATTTGGGCGTCTCTGGCATGCTCTGATTCGCTCCAAACTACTCACAATGGGCTTTTAAGTAAGCACAACCCGACCCTTGTCTCTTCATCGCCGACACAAACAACCTCAAGTGTATCGTATTGCTTCATGTTGACGATCTTATCATTTGTGGCCAAACAGCAGCAAACGTTTAAACATTCAATCTACTCATCTCAAGCGAGTTTAGCTGCAGAGATCTAGGGACCCCACAATGGCTATTAGGCGTTCGCATACTCACCACGCACGACTTAATCAGCATGTTACAAGACAACTACATCCAGGAAGCATTGGAGACATTTGACATAACAGTATGTCACCCAGACCCTACTCCCGCAACTCAACTACCAAACAGCGTAAACATCGGCACGGCCTTTGTATGCAAATACCGTTAATTGATCGGCACCTTACAATATTTGTCAGTGCTCACTCGAATCGATATCACATATACTCTCAACACACTGGCAAAATATATGGCGAATCCGTCTGAACAATATTGGCACGCCGCGCCACGTAATTTACAATACCTTAAATCTACGCCCAACCTCTGCTTAACATATCACTATCAGCCAGGACCACCTGTCGCTGATGCCATCGGCCACGCCGATTGCGCCGCTTGTCCCGTTACACGCCGATCGACAACTGGATACGTCCCACGTATCAACAAGACTCCTGTCGTCTGGAAATCAAAACGACAACTAGTTTTATCCAACAGTACTGCCGAATCCGAATACTATGCCCTACCGGAAGCTGCTAAACACATCCAGTGGTTACGCCTCATCCTTCATGAACTCGGCTTGCCACAAACAGCCCCTCCTATTCTATATTGCGACAACAAGTCAGCCTTGCGAGCGATAGAGTCTACTGGTCCAACGAAACATCTCAAACGAGTGGACATCAGAGTTCATCATATCAAAAAATTACAGGAAATGGGAGTGATCGATGCTGCCAATATTAGCTCTCTCACAATCACGCCGATATTCTCACTAAGAATATTGCCCGACCCACGCACTCGAAACATACCTCGGAAATGCTCCGCATAATTCCACCAGCTCAGTAGAGAAACAATCCAGGGGAGACCATCACGGTGCACAAGCGAATAATAGAGATTATATTCTCGCCTTCATCAGTACATGGATTCCAGGGGAGTGTTAGGACAAACAAATCCACATTCTACAAGTCTCACTACAAGGTCAGTTCGGTACCCCGGACTGCCACCAAGTGTCACCAAGTGTCACCCAATATATGACACCTACGATCACTATGACACCTATTACAAATACGACACCTATTATGATTAAACAGTGGTCCCGCCATATGAATATAAGGCGGTAGAATACAAATATGACCCCTCATAAGAGGGTACAATGTACTTACTTCTACTCAGGATATATTTTTCTAACACCAGTCCGGCCTAGAACAAGGGATTATTGAGCCCCGAAAGTGGCCATCGAGTAAGCTGCATGCGGTACCGCCTCTCCGTAATAGAGGACAACTAATCACGCTAACGCTAGTAGGCTTCCCTAATGTGAAAGCTCTTGACAGACACCGACTTATCCCTCCCATGCCCATGGCGGTGGAACTCTCTGGCATTTACTCCAAAAACCTAGGATTTCAACTGTCCCAGGCCATACCGGGTAACGTCCTTGTAAACACATGGACCACCTCGTGTCAGCACTATTTCAGGCTATAGTGTCCTTCCGGGCGTTTGGGTTTCATCGATTCAGCTAGCGCCATCCACGAAATCGATTGGCAATATTCGAGACATTCACTTTTTCTACGGTCACCTATGGTGGTCTGAACATCATTGCATGGGCTCCACCTATATGGCTTGTCGGATTGAACCAGTTGAACGAGCGGCACAACTCAACACTAATCCAGCAACAGCGATCATAACAGCCACTGTTTCTGTGGTTTACTTCCAGCATGACAATTTGCGGGGTACCTTGGTTAGCTACCTGGATCTACATCTCGATAAGATCAACAGTACAAACCGACTCGTCCTACTTACAAAACTCGCTTGGACTCGTAATAGACCTCCAGACAAATTCCCGTTCAGTATTTACACTCATCTGAAATTGAAGGGCGGGTGTACACCCCAACACAAAGAACACCGTAAGGTACGCAAGCAGATCCAGCAGAATACCACGCGATGTCTCTTGGCTAATGAGATATCAATGAAAGCTCGCCGCCAGTACTACTATCGACATGTAGGGGGAAAGCTTTCCATCACGTACACAATCCGAATTCATGCCATGATAGCAACGAACAGGTAAATATTCAAATTGCTTGACTATCGGACTGGTGGATGCGCCTGTCCAGTGGTTGTGCCCCGGAGATAAGACTTTTACATCCAGCCACTTTGCTTATATCATTAGATTAATAAAACATATTCTGGTTGGCCCTAGTCTACCGCCAACTGGATCGGACTTACTACAAAAGCTACATAATCGCTTTCACTTCCCCATATTTATTTTTCACGACGGACCTTTGATCCACATTTCCGTCTCCGAAACGTAAATCTCGGTGACCCGCAGGTCACCAGTGTAAAACTGACTACCCAATTTCAAAAACCCACAGACCCCACCAATAAGTCACATACTAGACCTGGAATGTAGATTTATTTTTTAAAACAAAAAAAAATCCAGTTGGGACCCACAGCCACAAATGTTGGGCCAGGTCAAACCCCCAACTAAGACGTTCGTCACCAAGGACTCCTTGCCCAATGACCAATGGAAATTGGACTTACAAAAATCTATCACAGACCTCTCTGCCCAGGTCAATACTCTACAGGCCAATCTCAACCAAATGTCAGGACCGGCTCTACCAAACCCGAACAATGATGGGCCCATTTCCAAGAAGCCTCTAGCTGACGACCAATGGAAATCAACCATGCATCAAATGCTCACTAAACTATGTGTCAAGGTGAACAACCTCGAATCCGAACTCCGGGACCTAAAATTACAAACATGTGCACCTCTAAATGAAGGCACACCCCACACCATCCGAATCGGCTCCACAAGCCCGCCTGCCCCGCCAGCAAAAATACCGCGGCCGAAGGCACCCAATAGCAGCAGTGAGCCTCCCAGCTATTGCTCAAAAGTGGACAAACCCGCAAAACCGAGCCCCAAAAAAGGACCGACCACACCAGCTTCTCAACCCCTACTGCAGCCGCCAGTACCCACACACCTTTTGACGAAAGTGATGGGCCGCCCGATGCCGGACAAAACTTTCCACAAAATGGATGACGTAACTCCGGTATGGCTCTTCTTTCGGGCAATTTTTCCTAGCGGCAAGCCTCCATCTCAATCAGAATTTGAAAATTACTGGCACGCCCAACCGCTCCTCAATCGCCATCACTTCCTTTGGTATCTCCCGTCCAAACCGATTTATCAACTAAATCGCCACGGGAGTTCCACCAGTTTCGTCCGCCTTTGTGTTCCTAGTGACGCTGTTGCCCAGGTGAAACGAGACAGTTCTCTGTCTGTCGGTCTGTCTGTCTGTCTGTCTTTATATATATATATTTTGGGGGGGAGAGGGAGTGGATTTTTATTGTTCTTTTATATACATTAAATCAGTGCAAATTATATTGAATAACCATTGGTCAAATTCTAGCTACTAATCTCACCTGTGTACATCCTAAAGCTGAAAATAGCTGCAAAGTTTGGTCCTCAGCTAAACGAATAGAAAAAGGGCTGTATCGACATTCGAAAAAGGAGACGAATCATATTTGTACATCTGAAAGTTACCAACGAAACCGTAAAAGAGGTATAACTGGGATTTCGGTTGTATATATATTCGTGTTATCACTGTTCATGCAAAATTTAGCTGTTGTCGGACTTTTGCCAACCTGACTTTATTACTTTTTTATTTGCAGAGTACAACATGAAGATACTCAAAACCGGAAAAACTTTGAAAAGTTTTAGACAAGTATACTGCCCCACAAGCATCTTGATTCCGCTTCAAAAGCACAAGCAGAGTTGATACTCAAACCATCACAATTGAAAGGGCATGTGAGAACAGTAGCAAATCGTACATTGATCACACAAAACAACTACAACTGATAGACTCCGTACGAGATACTCCTATGAAGGTTCCAGACACTACATTCGTAATGTATAAAACTACATGTACTTACTTAAAAACCGATATTCCTATGTCCGATGGAATCTACTTCGTACTTGGTGGCATGAAGTGAGTTTGTAAATATCTACCAAGATGAGATGCGTTCGATGCTGCACATATGAATACTATTTACAGTGGTGTACTTCAGTTTTTCACCACATACAATGCTAATGGCCATCTGGAGTTGTTGGCTATCTCGGCAGCGAGCAAAAGAAATGGGCTTTACTGGAACAGGTTCAAGGAGCTCTCTGATAGATATTCCAGATATATCTGCGTACCTCGTAGATAAAGAATAAGGTAAGTATATCGTTTTAGATTTATAGTGACGATACCATATTTTAAGTGGGATAAATCCATATTTAATATCTTTTATATAGAACAAGTATTTAATAATTGGAAGTATAGCCGTGTTTAAATAGGCATTCATGAGGGTATCGCAAATTCAGTGCATCAAGTTGAAGATAGGACTTGTATACTGCATGCCATCAAAATAATATGAACAAAGGTCGACTTGGTAGAAACGAAAAACCAACTCATCAGTCGATAATTGCTATGATTAGAGCTGCTACCGAACAGGGATACAACTTCCACGCTCAGGTAAATATTTATTTGTATACAGACGAGACTAGGAATGGGCTTTTTCTTGCACTTTATGCACAATTGTGGGTTGGTTGTGAAAATATCTGCTTACTTATGAATCTTAGAGTAATAGAGACTAACCACGAACTTGGAGAGAATATTATGGAATACTTAGAGAGCCGAAAGGAATAATTCGCTAAATATCTATTCGTGGAGGCTCGTCGAGAACACAATGCAGGCTTCACTGATCCAGAAACGTGCGTAATTGGTAGTTTAGTCCGACATGTTAATCGCCAATTGTATGTTTAGTGTTAATTAAGATGAATTATTCAACCTTTACAAATTCAACGCGGCTCCTCTCTTGAGTATCGGATATACAACAGCTATGGTTGTGTCAAAGGTCAAATAACTTACAATGTGGCAGGTATGTAGACAATTCGTCATACACTTACCAGTGACTTGCCTTGCCGCCAAGAAAAACTAAAACCCTAAAAACACTAGTCAACCCCTAAAAGTATTTACTTCGCAATTATGACAGAGTAAGCAAATTTTGTGCACCTGGCCATGAGAAGTGTAATATAATCAATATGCTTATACTTTATTCGAATTGGCATATGAAGAAGAGAAAAGAGTATCTGAAAGAAGCTAGACAACTGAAGCGTGAAGGAAAGCAGGTATTCAATATTGATATCAAATGAAACATGTTTGATCGACCAACGCTTTTTACGGATTTTATTTCTCCAGGTGACACCCTGGGCAGTAGAAAAGACTATAGCCCACCTCAATAAGTTAAAACCATGCACCGTGATTATCGTGAGGTTGGTTCGATTGACAGGTAAACTTCAAATCGCACAGTTTAACAGTCCAGACCTGCTCAGTCAAGCTGGTACACTCTCGGGGAGTTATAGATTGCTAGACCTGCAATTTGCATGTGTCTGAAGGTATCGCATACGGGCATGCTGCTAAGTGTTTTGTGCACATTGCTAAAGTATCTAACGTGAATAGTATCGCAAGTGAGTATAACCTGTACAACAAATGCTGGTATTCGCGATTGTTTTCGGTGAACAACATTTACATCTTGCAAACCAGTTTCACGGGACAATCGATTCCTTTAACTTTGAAAATATGGAGCAGCATTCACTGCTTCCCTGTCCTACACCGAGACCAGCGGATCGCCCAAAGAAACGGTACGAAAAGGTATCTTATAGGTAAGTAGTTGTGTTTTGATGCGTTTGCATTAAAAAATACTGACCTCTTTCAAAGACCAATATGTGAAATATCTTTTCCACTATGATTGTATCAGGGATCATGTGCTTAAGAAGACTATAACGTGCTCGAAGTGTGGAGAAGCTGGCCAGAACATCAACACCTGTGATGGCGAGTATGTAGTTTATTCCTTTATTTGATTCTGCGCGCGTGAGTCAGTCTCTACAGCATCCCTTGTGTCTTTTGTGTAATGAATTGTGGTTTTCTCGCTTAACTTTTCTATGACTCTCTTACAGCGACGTATACGAAAGCCAATAGAAGATCTCGAGAGTTCAAGGTAAGTGAGAGACTACATGAGTAGACGCATTTTTTATATCCGTTAATAACGTTTTACGTCGTCAGCCCGAGAGTAATTTGGGACTTGTTCTCAAATTAATATAAGTATATGTGGGTCAGCCTGAGAGAACGTAAGAGTAATTTGAGACCTCTTTTATAGGACACGGGCCACCGGCTAGCCGAGAGCTGAGGTCCGAGACTGAGTGTAGTAACAGAGAATATGATATATTTATTTCTGGAAAATATATCCGAGTGCTAAAGTGTTCTGCACAAGGTTTCTCATACTGATCATATAAGTTTTTACCCTGGCCAACCCAAGTGGTTGAACACTAGTACAAACACCATCAGTATATAACTGAGGGTGAGATCATAATTAAATTTATCCGAACGTACCATATTTTAGATACACTAGCACTTTACTTATAGTCCCCCACATCGCACGCTAACAGTAAGGATTTTTTTGTTTGTAATACATTGAGTTTGTTGCTTGTGATGTATTGTGTAACTAACATCCAGGTGTTGTGAATCACCTGCTCAAACGCACAGAGAAAGAAAAAAGCAAACGAAGATGCACGCAGTGGACCAAAACAGTGACACCGTCAAGGATTCGCCCCTACGGAAGATGCCAACGACTGATGCGCCACTATCGTCAACGTCATCTGTCACATATGTCTATTCGCTTTCTTTATAATATTGAATCGATGCTAATCAGGAAAGTAATTGGAGGGTTTCTTTTAATGATCGTGACTTTAACAAAAGTCCGTTCACGGAGAAAAGGCAAGACGCAGTAATACGTGTATCGAAGAACTGATGCCGGCAATGGGAACAAGCGATTTATTCGGGAGAGTATCAAAAGGGAGTTTCTCTACATAAACTTATCAAGCAATATGAAAAGAGAGGGAAATTTTTCTCTTTATGGCTTTGCCTGATTTTGCCGGTATGTATACGATTAAACCATGTCAGTGGCACATCGAATTGATATAGAACATTTTCAACATGTATCTCTCACAGAATAAATTGATACAAAGTCTGACTTCCATAGTTTAATTTGCCCTGCCACCGCCCTGTCACAGATATCATTACGTCCGTCCCATACGCTGATAACAATCCGACCCGTATACAGGCGGAAAATTCGCCACTGAGATGTGACACGGAAATCGGTGAAAATTTGTTTTTCAGGCTGTATCTCTGGATATTTGAGTTAATGTAAAGACTATGTTTGAGTAAAATAAAGACTATATTCACATTTATGGCCTTAAAACTTGTGCTTGCTGACGAAAATATATACATTACTTGGAGACAGGCTCTTCCTCTGCCAGTGCAGACAAGGAACGGACATTGTATCAACAACGACAATGACTACGCATCAAGGTGTGTTTACATATTTGAGAATGACTGTCATTTCTCTATAAGATGAAGCTCGGTAAAGTCTTCACTGAACCCAATTTCCCAAGCTACCATTAGCAGTGTACTGCCATGGGAATTAGAACATCGAACATAGCAGGCCGAAATTCATGCATCCGGTTCACCAATAAAAAAATGACTGCAAACCGCAATGCACGCCTAGCAGCCAAACGAAGTGAAAGGCTTGGCAAGTCTAAGGTGTTAATGTCTAGCAAAAATATGTTTTATCGATCTACGTTGCTGAGAAAGATAGCGTCGCCTTCTGTTAAGCAGTGAGAACAGTGAACATGTAGAAAAGAAGCGAAAGGAGATAATCAACGTAGTTACCAGTGTAGCAATAGGTACTGTGTCAGAGTCGAAGTCATTTTATATCGGCGACTGGATCTTGCAGGAAAGCAATGTATTACAATGCTGCGAACCAGGGGAGTGACATTTTATATCGGCGACTGGATCTTGCAGGAAAGCAATGTATTACAAAGCTGCGAACCAGGGGAGTGGATCAAAGGCTCGCTTATATCCGGAGTATTCTACCATTTGTCGCAATTACCTTCTTAGGCTGTTCGTTTCTGTGATGCGAATACACATAGAGACTATTATACAGGTATTGTAGGGCAGAAAGCTTACGACTTAAGGGACCACCACAGGTGTCCGAAAGGATCTCTATATTGATCCCGTGGAATCGTAGCAACGCATATTGGACCTTAGTGGTTGTTACATTGTACAAAACAACCGCAAGAATATCTATTTAGGATGGTATGCCAAGTCCTGCTAGAGCTGACGACCAATTCAGTTATATAGTACGATGGATAAAATGTTACCTCACAGATAATGTAACATACAGCCTCAGAGTAGGTGGTAAAACCCAACACGACAGTTTTAGCTGTGGGGGGTTGCTTTGTGCCAATGCTAGAGCATTATCAGAAAATCTACGACTCGTGCATGATTTGGAGGCATTGTCTTCGCACGGCTATGTCACAAGTGTCCAATATGACAACAGAAATAGAAAATGGATTTCCAAAACACTATTTTAGTATGTTCCTGCAAAAGAGCATCACAGACCACGTGAGTTGCGCACCAGGCAGTGAGATAAGCTTGAATGAAGTAACATATATCAATACCAAATAATAAAAGACAACATCCCCCCCCCTTAACAAATTTATTCGTAAAAAATGGATGTAGCCGACGGCTCTTTAATTCAAAATTAAACAAATTTTGCACGATAAAGTCAGTAAATGTACATTAAAAAAAAATTATTGTCGCTATTAAAATGTACATTTGTACATAATTGATCAAAATTTCAGTACGTTTTCACCGGTATATTGGGGCGAATGTACGTTTAGTGACATTTTTGTTCTTGAAAGTACCAGTGGCAGCTTATTCGAACACTCTTCAAAGGGCCACCGATATTTCGGAAATAATTTCAATAGAACAAGCGATACTTGTTGGCGCTCCAAGTTGCTTGGCAATACATTAACGCGATTGATATATGCATGAGCAAACATCTATTATCTTGGTGCATAGTGTACAGTTTTGTCGTATCCTTTGGATGTCGCAGATACCCGCTGGCAACTGAAAATCTGTAGATGATACTATGCTCGGTTATTTTAATATATATCCATTTCTAATCATATTGTTCACAATGTGAATCCGACAATAATTAGAAAGCATTTCTCAACCATTATTCATGATACTGCTGGACAAGGACTGCTGTGTAGTGATGATCTGGAGGTTCTGGACTTAAGATGCACCTTGAAAGTCAACTTAATAGCAGCACTCACGTCGAAGATGGTAAGATATATGGTAGCGCCCGCCACTTGAGCCTTAGCGATAGTAACAGGTGTAAGATTGTACGGCTATTCCTTTATACATCATTTTATATATAAAAAAGTTTAAACTTCAAATTCATTGATAGCCTCTTCACACTATTAGAACACTTGTTATACACAAAACTGAACAAAATCGGTAATTACTCATAGTAAAGATTTATATTCGATCACGAATTGGACTAATCGTGGCTTATATCATTCTGTTAATCAATTTAAAAGATGGGTGAAATTCTAGGTGTGGCTTGACATGATTACCAGGTTGATGATTTGATTTCAGAATTCACATTC
The DNA here is from genome assembly GCF_001186125.1 of Sphaeroforma arctica JP610. Taxonomy (NCBI): domain Eukaryota; class Ichthyosporea; order Ichthyophonida; genus Sphaeroforma; species Sphaeroforma arctica. The sequence goes on from NW_014039990.1 coordinate 37,791, forward strand.
AAAAATTTGATTTATGTATATCTTGTCAAGAGCGAGGTAAAAAAAATTCTACTACGAAATCAGCTTGGGTTGATCATTGTAACTGATTCCCCAAATGAATCTAGATCAAGATATCCAGTGATAGGTTCCCATGTAGGCCATGTACATTTAGAGTATTTCCTCGCAGAGCTATGCATTCAAAGTCGCATCTCAAACCTCACTTTTATTCAATTTACTACCGACGTCTAAAGCTGAATTTCACTCGACCATTGGTCGACTCAATTCTTTCACGCGACGGCAATAAATAATGACAAGCGTACACAACCTAAATTTGCCTGGCCAACATGTCGGTTTTTGGCTATGTCTGGCGGTGCAAATTTTTGCATTTGAAAGTATCAATAAAAAAACATTCAACTGTAGCGCTTGTTCTTGTTTCACACCTTAAATCAATATGGTGTCGAGGAAGTTCGAGCCGGATCTAGTACTCAGTGCAGAAATGCCATATTCCAAATACAAGCAAGGGTATCGATAGAGATCTATCAACCAGTATATTGGGGACACTGGCTATATGAAACAATGGTTTAGTAGCGGTATTTTATGTATCCTTTTTAGACATTCGAGATACGGTAATCTGTTCGTGAACTGTTTGTTTGCCATCAATGGGCCATTCTTTCAGCTTTCATTTTTTTCTAACGAGCATATAGATTTCTCATGAATGTTGGATCTGAAAGGTTATCTCCTAAACAAGTTGCTTGTTGTATAGTGATGAGGCCTTTGTAGTGGCATCGTATTATGCCATTTTTCAACTCTATCGATCCCTTTGAATATTTGTCATAAGGGGTATTTATGTGAATGCTTTTTGACCGATGCGACAGTATCAAGGTTGGTTCTCAATTTCCTTTTAGTAACCTCGACACAATAATTTTTCAGTCAAAAGGTCGACATAAGCTTGCTATGCACTATACTGATAAGCGCACTCATCCTAGGATCAGAACATTGAAGGTTGTAACACAGCGTGCTATTGAAATCTTTGTAACGCTTGTTGTGTTAATGTAGTTTCAAACAGTGAAACACGTCAGTGCTAGATTAAATCCAATTGGAAGGCGTTATTTTCAGGGTGCGTTTGGGGCTTCGCTTAGATAACTACTCATGCTCCGCAGTGAACATGCCTTTTTAAACATTTTCCAGCGTGACTGTGTTAAGTTATACACCGTTTGTGCAAGATGTTTCTAGATTAGTTATTTGAAGGTCATGGTCGAATGAGATATCATAACAGAAATGCGGGCTTCTATCCTTGGGTGTTTTTAAATATTTCAGCAGAACGTTGACTATATCAACAGCACACTAATTGCTAGATAGAGTATATGAATTCGAAGTAAGGTAGAAATATCAATTGCCAGCCGACATATAAGTGATGTATATAAAAACAGGTTTGAACTCGCCCTAGCGCACGCACTACATAGCTCGTGGTAAGGTAGCTAAACTGATTACAGTTTTAAGCCTGATTCGATGCAAATATATAACAAGTATAACCAGCAAAAAAATGTTAAAATATCCACTTATAGTTCCGTAACAATCAGCAGTCGTCACAAGGTAAATTTGTACCGACAGCACAGTAGCGTACGGTGCAGGATATTCGAATCGTTAGGAGTACTGGAAACTAGATATCGGAATCTGCTTTCTTTTAAATAAACTGACTTCAGCCTGACTAATATATCACATATAATTAGTAATTGACCGTTTCAGGATGTTGTCCGTAGTAAAACCTTCTGGTTTATATAAGCCAGTCCCCTGCGAGGTACAGTGTCGACTAGCTTGTCAAGCTAAGAAATCTAATTCACCTCTTAACTCAACAACCAGGCAGGAAATAGTATTTGTATATGATCGAGAAATTCGAGGGTTAAATGGTGATCAGTCAAAAATCAACCTTCACACAACCCGGATGTGAAACGGTTGTAAGATCTGTTGTCACGTGAGGACAAACTCCAGATTCAGCACGAGTAGTGAACATCAATTCGTTAAAGCGATTTAAAGCGATTTACCGGACTCGTTTATTCTCCAAGTTCCATTTTTTTTTACGTAAGTGAGGAATGGCATCCAAATTACCAACTTGATTGTCACTTATGTCTTTTATATCTATGTTAACGATATATTGAGACAGGCTTAAGGCACGCGGCGTTCTAAAATCTCAGTACTGCTGTAGCCAGTGACTATGGTATATCATACTTTCACGTTTATCGTATCCCAGATACCCTTTCTACCTATTCTAGCCTAATACTACTGTCCAACCTGACGAGCGCACTTGGAAAATTCAAATACCGCCACGGGAGTTGGTCTCCTTGGTATTTATAACAGCGAGTTAAAGAGTGGCAGTGTGCTTTCAAAAAGTTTCTCATACTGACCATATGAAATTTTAAGCTGGCTTATTCAAGTTGTTTGAAATAAAAGCATAAACACCAGAAGACTTACATTTGCACTTTGTTGCAAGTCTAACACTGGCATCTGGATACTTTGTAATCCAATATATGCAAATTCAATCTAAAGCAAACTCAACGAACAGGTTGGGATGGAATAAAAAGCATCGGGTTTGGTCGAGAGAAGATAACCAATATAAGTGCCTAGAACTGCAATCACAAACAATAGTGTTAGTAACCATCTTTTCACTTTTAGAAAGGTGATACTGGGCGGGCATGGAATTGACGTATACCGCGAGGTGCAGTCGTACTGTCGGTTTAGTGGCAGGTGACTTGCTGATTTACACAGTCTACAAGGATGTCGCCCTGCTCACACCAGAAGAACCTACTCGAACTGTCTGAAGATTTGCTCAAAGATATCTACATCACCTAAAGCCTAAAGAAATTCATTAGACAGAGAACTCAGAGAATAGCGTATCACATGAATATGAATTTATTTCTCATATAACGCATTGTATATCCGACTCCACCTCCCCCTGTATACAGTGCGAGTTGCTTACATGTTTGTTTGTTATTACAGTCTTGAGATGCAAGCTTTATGTATTATGTTTCCAGGGGAGCACCGAATTGTGATGATACTGACGTACACGACCAGATGCAGTCGCAACCTTACAATCAAAAGAGAATTTCTGTATAACTCCCTCAACACTGTGAATCGGTAGGGTATATCCAACCAACACAGCGTTTTCTATACAGGAGTCGCAGTCGTACGAAAAACTTTTAAATTGTTTTTGTCGAACACACAGTTTTACTATTATTATACGGAAGTCGCAGAGTACTGACCGGTTCTTGTGTATGGGTGCGCTAGAAGTGAGAATCATGATTGCTAGCAAGCTGTTGTAAGTGAAGCAAACGAATTCTCTTCTTGATTATCCGATGCAATTTGCGTTCATTTTAAGTAATTATCTACTCCGGATACCTACACTTTTCTATAATCGTTCATAATTCTTGGAACATTTTTGTCGTGCTTGTGCATGAGTGCGCTACAAGTGAGAAAAACGATTGCTAGAAAGCCGTTGTAAGTGTAACTCAAAATTCAAATAGTTATTTGTTCAAATATCTACGCTTTTCTGTGATCGCCCACAGATATTGTAATATCATGTCCATGCGCATTTTACCAATTTATTGTGAATCCACAACGAATTCGCGTACATCGGCTAAAAGTGCCTCAAGGTATTGTGTGTTGTTTGCTGTATTTTATACTATCACATTATACCATCATGATTTGCACTCGTTCACTAAAAATGTTCTAGGAGGTCGTGAAACGTGTAGCTAATCATACAATGATGATCGTTATCAACTAAATATACTTCAAATGAGAAGTAAAGTTATCCCCATTTGTACCTCCAATTTCATCACTGTAAAATAGGTTGCTATTTTTACCGGACCTCACTGATGAGCAGCAATGTCGAAGTAAAATAATATGAATATCGATATTGTAGTTTTGAAAGTTTGGCAGTAACAAAAGTACATGGTACGTCGATCTCAGATGACGACAATGGGGAAAAATCTGCCCGCATTTGCGAGTCATCTTGTTTATACATAGCATCGCAGTTCTATGATGTTAGTTAAATTATGCATGTGGAGAAAATAGGTTTCCGACGACAGCGGCATGTTGAGGTACGCTTGAAAATTGCAGGAACGCGATTACATAGGGATTATCAGGTTTTAATGACTGATATGTCACTTGAGATTTGGGCTTTAGTGGTTTTCTCGGGACAGCCATGCTTCTTATCTCTGTGTGCTTCTCTTTCCTCAGAGATGTGGCCACTTTCGCACAACGGGTACATCCACTTTTGGTTTAAATCATATAACCATTATTGACGACTAAAGAAAGGTGGCGCTGAAGTTGTACGTGGCCATTCGGTCATACGAATGGGCGGTCAGACAGTTATTCTATATAGGCAAAGCGAATGATAGATTGGAGTATAGAAATTTCAATCGCATGCGAAGAAGAAATATCCACAAATTACAGAATTATTCTATTGCAGAATCGCCGCAGCCCAACTTGCTACTACGGGGATATCACAGAGCTGCGATCTATGGGTTCGATTCCCCGATTTCCAAAAGTTTTCTGTGATAGCGTGTTGTCGCAGCGCTACTGAGTCCTGGGGAACAAGGGGACTCGTGCCTAATAGGTTACAGTTTTGTGATATCCTCGTAGTAGCAAGTTGGTTAACCACTCCTACTACGGGGATATCACAGGTACAGTATCGACCACGGTGTATAAAGAGGTGTGATCTGGATTTCGTTGCTCGCACCTCGTTTCTAATGTAACTTCTGGGCCATATAGTCTGGGGAATTACCTAAGAAGTATTCATAGTTCTGGTTACAGAAGCCAGTATAGATAGCATCGACTCGTACGGTATTGATGCTTCGGTGATTCGCAGATTTATTGTAGTGGCCTGGTGACTTGGAAAAGTAGCTTCTAGTAGAGAGCACGAGATTAACTCTCATCATAGCCCCGCCACTTTTCCCATCCCCCGAATACGAGGCCACTTCTTCACTACGATAGTCGTATTCACGGTTGTGTCTCGATCAATCTGGATTGGCACCGTGTGTGTACCGGACACATTTATTGGAGATTCCAGAAGAATGGCAGCTAAATATAAGTGTAAAAAAATAGTTCATATAAATTAATGCGGATACGGTTTTGGTGTATGTATTTGGAACATGCAGCACATCTAAGTATGACAAAATTCATCGTTTGCGAATGCAGACAATTTGCAGAGACGATCAACATATCACACACAATTGTATTGATATTAAATCAGTTGAGCGTTGTCCACCGCGACTACATTGGCGTACGAATTGCCATTTTATAGCTCCCAACCGAAAATCTTTGGATCACACAAAAATCAATCATGAAGGCTGTGAAGTATAATATACACTATTCCAAAATATGTATAGGTACAGGAGTTATACTTTACTGACAAGAGTTTGAAATCGCGAAATGCCACAAAATTGCACACACATAACCAGAAGAATGCCACGCATGCGACGATATATAACTATCCTTTACTCTGCGTTTGTGTGTGCACAAACCTGGATTTATATCGATCTTCAGTTTGTTGCGGAAGTGTTCTGCGAGCTTAAGTGCAGATAGTTGCAGATTGCGAGGATTGTCTTGGCCCAGCTGTACATTGAGTGTCGAAATGAGCAAATTGTGTATAAGTATCGCTACGTCTGCTGACAAGCATGAGAGAAGGGCATAACTGTCGAACTATTGGGAATCATAGTTGGGTGCGTGTGCCGGAGAGATCGAATTGAAGATATACGAGGACCCAATTTTCGTCTTAAGCACAGAATGTGGATCTGGACTGTACCTACCTACCTACAATAGGCTGATATGGACCAACATGCATTCTTATACCATCTACATGCTCACGGCGGTGTCCACATAAACACCCCGACTGCACCATAGGCGATGCTGTCCCCATTCATGCAACAGTCAGCTTTGCGTAAAACTATATATTCTTGCGGTGAGTGTGCCATATTGCATGTATCAGTGCCCGCTAATGCCATTTAAAACTCAGAGACCAATAACTGCGCGCAGAGGTGTCTCAGATAAAATCCAAAACTAATCCGAGACCAAAAAACGTATGTGAACCAACATACTTCGATTATAGAGTTTTTGAAGAGCTGCGCATATCGGTCCCTTCGCTTCGTATACGAGTCCGTCTTTTCCTTTCCCCCGTTATCTGCGCCGATCAAAGCTTTAAGCTCTTTGCGTTCTCTCGGTGTAGCATAGCGTGCTTGCTTAGAAGGAAGTAACTGGTTGCGCAGCCGCCCGTGTGCCACAGCTACGGACATCCCAGTCTCTCCCAATCCTACGGTTAAATTGCGTGGACGGGGGTTTAAAGGCTAATTTTAATCCACCCGTGGTTAAGATGTAGTTTGCGGTTTAGGACAACGGTATGTGCCGAATGTGGACAAACTTGGGATCTCTATCGTCGAGTAAGATATGCTGGTCGCGTCAAAGGTACACAGAACCTTTCCGCGAAAGTTGAATGTACTTTGATCCGAGCTCCCGTTTATCATAACACAAAGCGTGTGCCGCGTAAATAACAAAAGCACCCCCCCCCCCCCCCTTTGGTTGAACGTGTTTATAAAACGGATGCACAAAATGGAAAATGGGAGCATATCAGAAGTTTAGACTTTCAAATCAGCAATACAGGCACGAATATAGTCACGTGCGAGGCATGGGTTAGTATGTTTCTGTGTCTAAAGCTATTACTATTGGAATGGATCCTATTGTATAGACTTACCTTCAACATCTTGCAGAAGCACGGCTCCGACCTTCGGGCTCTTGTTAGCTTTAATACCTTTCTTGGTATACGACTGCACACAAATAAATCAGAAATGAGAATGAGAAGAAAAAAAAGCCACAGCTACGCGGGAACGAGTTTTAATTCATGTACATGCAGATTATAAATTCAGGTCCAATAAAAGAATACAATACTATTCAGGTCAGACAACAACAGAATAATATGTATAAATCCATTCAACATCTCATGCACAGGAATATTCATGACATGAGAGCATCCCAGTGGCAACCAAATTCCACTAGGACAACAAAACAATATATATAAATCCATTCAACATCTCATGCACAGCAATACTCATGACATGAGAGCATCCCAGCGGCAACCATGCTTGTAAATTTGATAAAGATACTCTTACATACGTAATTAAGTATGATTTATGTATATATATATATATATATATATGAATACACAGACACAGACAATCACACGCACACATCTATATATACACATATATATGCATACATATATACATGTGAATATACATATATACATACACACACACACACACACACACGCACATATATATAATATATAATATATATATATGCATATACATATACGTGAATTTATGTGTGCATATTTGTAAACATGGGTTTATATAAATATACACACAGACACACACATAGACACACAGACAAACACAGACACACATTCAAATATAAATATATATACACACACACACACATATATATA